>NC_133666.1:428793245-428925745 GCF_037893015.1 Macrotis lagotis | reverse complement strand
CTAGTTACCTCTCTGCTAAAAGCAGAATGGTTAACAACTTCTTGATTTGCCTAAATGATAATTTTATCTTTCAAAAAGTGGAGGTACAAAAAAAGTCAAAATTCTTCTCTGAATCTGATCTCACAAACAAAAAAGAAGTTGTTGGCTAGGAAGGAAACCTTGGAGGAAATAATTGCACCCTCCTGGAGTTTGGGATAGAGGAAAAGAAAACTTTCCACTATCTAAGTGCCTGGACTTGAGATTATCAGATTTCAAAAGCCTCCAATGGAAGATAGGTAGCATCTTCTGTACTAAATTCCACAAAAGAAGCTAACATAGCAGGGTAACTAAACAGTTTCAGTGAGGAGGGGAAAAAGAAACCTATATGAATACACAGAATTCATTAACCACCTTAGATTTTTAAAAGATATATATATATATATATATATATATATATATATATATATACACAGAAATAGACAAAATAGAAAGTATTAGAAGATGAATTCAAGGGTATGATTCTATTAGAAAAATGTTAGGAATGATAAACACTTGATGAATTCAAACTGGAAAAGAAAGCTAAGAATAACAAAAAAGTCTTTAACAATTTTTAAAGTTATACTAAAGGGAAAACAAGAGGCAAAGAATAGATAGGACTGCTGCTCAGAGTGCATGCCATAATTGTTTATGACAAAGAGGAGGAGGAGATGCTTAGTTCCTTTCTTTTCCTGTTTTCTTTCCCAAAGGGATTGAAAACTAAACTGGAAAGAAAAGAACAAAAATAGCTAATAGTTAGAAATGTCTGGTATCTACCTTTTTGCTGCTTACTGTAGCTTACTGAGTATTGTGGCTATAGCCCAAATTACATGCAACATAAGATGATCTAGGGCAGAGTCTAGAGAACTATAATGGTTTCAAAAACCTGGAACAGAACAGGTTCAACAAGATGGAATGAAAACTAATGAGACTATCTGCTTCTTTGAAATTGCCTATCCTCAATTACCTTCTGACCAAGCATGAAACCTTACTTCCTTTACAAACGTATACCTGTAGTTGTCTAACAATCTAGCTACAGTTAGCAAACATCAGGGGATTATTGTAGCTATTTTTTACTTAGATTTTAGCAAGCATTTGACAACTGCTCTCATATGATTCTAATGGAAAGGATAGAGATTTTTGTCTTTGTAATAGGATAACTTGATGGTTATGGAATTAATAGATTGACCAATCACCAGGATCATTCATGATTCCAGTCAACTTTCAAGGTCTTTATTGGAGAGTATAAGGATAATGTACATGAACCCATGCTATAGAACATTTATTTAAATGTTTGGATAAGGGGATGAATGATATCTTGATCAAATCTGTGAAGCACAATTAGGAGAGCTAGATAACAATGTGGGTGACAAAGTCAAGATAAGTAAAGATATTGGATAGTAAACCAGACTGGACATAGATAAAATTTAATAGAGAAAGATGGAATTTTGTAGAGATACATATATAGAAAGTCTTACATTTTGGTTCAAGTAATCAACTTCCCAAATACAAGTTGGGTGATTCCTGGCTAGGCAGTAATTTATCTGAGAAAAAAGTGTGTTTTAATGGACTTCAAACTCAACATGTCAATAGTGTGCTGAGAGAACCAAAAAATCTTGTGCTAACTTGAGCTGTTAAAATAAACATGATACCCATGACTAGATGAGTGATAGTCTTCCATGGTTAGATTATATTTGTTCAATTTAAGGGATGATTCTTTAGAAAAGAAATTGATAACCTGGAAATCTTGAAGTAGGCAACCAGCCCAGGGATGTTCATCAAGTCCAGATCATATGAGGATCAGGTAAAGCAACTGGGGAAGATTCACTTTGTGAAAAAGAAGGACCAAGGCTGTTATAGCTGCTATTAAGTGTTTGAATGGTCATTATATGGAAGAAAGTGTAGACTTGTTCTACCTGAATACTCTGAATACCAAAACTAGGAGCAATGCAGAAGTTGAAAGTATCAAATTCAGACTTGATGTCAGGAAAAAAACCAAACACAATTTCCTAAAAATTAGAACTAACTAAAAGTTTAATAGATTGCCTTGGAAGAAGATAGTTTACCTCTCACTGGAGATGTTCAAGAAATGGTTAAATGATCATTTGCTCAGTATGCTATCAGATTCCTTCTTATTTTTTTCATGAAAAAATAGGGTTAGAAAACTACTGAGGTTCCATCAAATTCTGAAATTCTGTGATTCTCTCATTCTTTTGATAAATCTTCCAACCTATACTTTCTTTCATGTTCTATCTAAATAATACACTGCTGCCAGAGTAATTTTCATTATTCATAGATCTGTTCCTATTTTGTCTCTCCTAAAGAATCTTTAGTGGCTATTTATTGTCATCTAATTAAATTTCAAATTCCTTTGTCTTGCATTAGGGATCTTCTGTAGTCTTCCATACCCATGACCTTTGTTCATTACACCATCTTACTTCCCTTCATGTAAATATACCTGAGGCAAACTGGTCTACTCTTTTCCCACAAAATATGCCCTATGATTGTGCCATTACTACCATTCTTCCCTATGCCTAGAATGACCTCTCTCTTTTTTTTAGCCTATGGATTTCCACTGCTGTATTAAAGCTCAATTCATATTCCTTTCCCAAAATCTTTGCAAAATGCCCTTAGTTTATAGTAACCTTCCCCTCATATACCTTATGTAGCATTTGGTTTTACAATTTTATATAGTATTCAACATATATTATTTATATTAGGTAATCTGTGTGACTTTTCCTCCTACAATATGCTCATGAGAACAGTAATCATATCTTGCTTAACCTTTGTATCACACTAACCTTGAGAATATTGTCCAACACTTTTAATAAATGCTTGAGTGATGATTACATGAATCAATGATTACTGTATGATACATAAAGTATTGAGCTAAATCTTGATGTCTATTTTGTTAAGACTAATGCAAAGGAGATTTTTTTTTTTAAATCTGAGGATACTTTAAATAATAAATCCAATTCTTCTTTGAAAGTTAGTGATTTAATCAAGGAATTTGACAGGGCTCCTAAACTTTTCTAGGGTTAAAAGACAGAGATATGGGTTGGATGATTGAACAGGTAGGTAGTTTCAAACTGGTTGAATTATTAGCCCCCCAAACTAGTCATTAAGAGTTTTCAATCAGGTGGGACAGAAGTCTCATCTTAATTGTCTCAAAGACCTGTGTTTAACATTGTGCTTTACAGTTTTTATCAATGGCTTAAATAATGGAATAGATAGGTTGTTTCTTAATCTAAAAAAATGATCAAATGATAACAGTTTGAATCCAAGGCAAACTGCTCAATATCACACAGTAATACAAGTTTATGTTCCAGTCAAAGAGGTCAAATTGATTGGTTCTATGAAGAACTGCAACACTTTCTAGAAATAACCCCCAGATGTCACAATTCATCATAGGGGATTAGAATATTAAAGTAGAGGGGCGGCTAGGTGGCGTAGTGGATAAAGCACCAGCCTTGGAGTCAGGAATACCTGGGTTCAAATCCAGTCTCAGACACTTAATAATTACCTAGCTGTGTGGCCTTGGGCAAGCCACTTAACCCCATTTGCTTTGCAAAAAAACCTAAAAAAAAAAAGAATATTAAAGTAAAAAACTAAGATATCAGGCAATAACAGGCAAGTTTGGAGTACAAAATGAAGCAGGGCTAAGACAAATTATGCTTTTGTCAAGATAACTCATCAGTCATAACAAATCACTCTTTCCAACAACCCTATAGGCCGCTCTACACATGGACATCACCAGATTATCAACATAGAAATCAAATTGATTATATACTTTGTAGCCAAAGATAGAGAACTCTACACAGGTAATTAAAAAAAAAAAAAGACTGTGTCAGATCATGAGCTCCTCATTGCAAAATTCAGGCTTGAATTAGAGAAAGATAATATAGGTATTACTTAAATAATATCCTTCTAAATATCAAGTGGAGGTGATGAATAGATTTAAGCAATTTCATCTGGTAGAGTACTTGAAGAACTATGGACAGAAGCTTGAAATATGACACATGAGGTAGCAACAATGACAAAAATAAATTCCAAAGAAAAAGAACAATAAAGCAAAATGACTATAGGATGAGACTGCACATCTCTGTAGAATGAAAGAACATGAAAGGTAAAGGAGAAAGGAGAAGATATCCTAAATGAATGCAAAATTTCAGAGAATAGTAAGGAGAGATAAGGTTTTCTTAAATAAACAATGCAAAGAAATAGAAGAAAACAATAGAATGGCAAAGAAAGATCTTTTCAAGAAACTAACATTTCATGAAAAAAAATAATCACAATAAAAAAAAACAAAAATGGTAGGGATTTAGCAGAAGTAGAAGAGATTAAGAAGAGCTATCAAGAATTGGCAGAAGAATATAAGAAAGATCTTGACATCACTGATAACCACAATGGTCTGATTACTGATCTGGAATCATACATCCTGCAGAATGGAATCAAGGGGTCTTAAGGAAGCATTGCTAAAAATAAGGCTAGTGGAAGTGATGGAATTTCAGTTGAGCTATTTAAAATCCTAAAAGGTGAGGCTGTTAAAGTGTTGCACACGACAAGCCAGGAAATTTGAGGAAACTCAACAGTGGTTTTTGGATGGGAAAAGATCAGTTTGAAATATAGGTTTAAATGTGTGCTAAGCAATTACCAGAAGAGTGAGCTTAGTTTTGAAGAGGCAGATGAACTAGATTGTGGAGAAAGCAAAGGGGTTGCAGGAAAAAAAAACCCATCTATTTCTGTTACATTGACTGCATTAAAAGTCTTTGATTGTGTGGATCACAACAAAACATGGCAAGTCCTCAAAAAGATGGGAGAAATAAATCTTACTTGTATCCTGAGGAATCCATATGTGGGTTCAAGAAACAACAGTTTGAACCAGACATGAAACAACTGACTTTTTTTTTAAGATAGGAAAAGGGATATGACAAAGTTGTATATTGTCTTCTTATTTTAACTTCTATGTAGAGTACATGATATGAAATGCCAAGTTGGATGAATTAAAATCCAGAATTAAGGTTGTTGGGAGAAATAACAACCATCTCAGATATGTAGATGATACTATTCTGATATCAGAAACTGGTAAGGGTGAAGGAAAGTGTAAAAGTTGGCTTGAAGTTTAACACAAACCACATTATGGTAACTAGTCCCATTATTTCCTGGCAAACAAAGGGAGAAGAAATAGAAGCAGTATCAGATTTTATATTTTTGGGCTCAAAGATCATTGCAGATGGCAACTGCAGTCATGAAATTGAAAGACACTTGCTCCTTAGGGACATAAAAATCATAAAAAATCTCTACATCATACTAAAAAATAGAGCCATTACCTTGTTGACAAAGGTCTTTCTGATTCAATGCTATGGATCTTTCCAGAAACAAAGTATGATTATGAAAGTTGAACTATAAAGAAACCTGAGCACTGCAGAACCAATGCTTTTAAATTGTAGTGCTAGAGAAGACTTGAGAATCCCTTGGACAGTAAAGAGATCAAATCAGTCAATTTTTGAAGAAATTAATTCAGGCTATTTCCTGTAAGGTCAAATAGTAAAGCTGAAGCTTAAATACTTTGACCACATAACCAGGAGACAGAACTCATTAGAATAGACTGTGACCTTGGAAAAATTGAAGGCAAAAGGAAAGGGGATGGCAGAGGGTGTGATAGATAGTATCATAGAAACAACGAGCATGAACTTGGACAGACTTTGAGAGATAGTGGAGGATAGAAGGGCTGGTGTGCTATGGGTCATGGGGCCATGAAGAATCAGTCACAACTGAATGACTGAACAACAAAGTTTGCTTATGAAATTTATAAATGAGATGAAACTGGGAAGCCCAGTTAATGTGTTAGATGATACCTAGAGAGATCACCACAGGCTACCTTGTGCTCAATCTAATAAGACATAATTTAATAGGAATAAATTAAAGTGCTACACATATTTTAAAAAAGGTAAGAAAGTTATTGCTAGATAGCAGTCCCCTTAAAAAAGCTTTAGGGACTTGGGGAATAAGCTCAATATAAGTTAATAAGGTGTGATATGGCAGCCAAGTATGAACTAATAGGAGCATAATATTGAGGAATATGGAGGTGAACCTTCTTTTTGACATACCTTAGCTGGAATATTGTATCTGAATATGGAATTCCACAGGTTAAGGAAATGGCCCTGACAAGCTGGAGAATGTCCAGAGGAGGGTAAGCAGACTAGTGAAATTTCAAGAGCTCTCGCTACCTCAGAATTGATGGAAGAAATTGGGGATGATTAGACTAGATTGTCACTAAGGACCCTTCACTCTACATTTTATTTTGTTCTACATATTTTTTTTTGTTTTCTTGTTTTGTAGATGTATCTTAGGGAACCACTTATGTAACTATTTCATGTCACAGAAAAAAATGGTATCCTTGTCTTAATTTTAATCACAATCTCCTCCTTCCCTGACTTCCCCCTTTCCCTTTTGGTATATTGTCAAATGAATTGGTTATGAGCATGGAAGATACATGATGCTGATTTTTTAAATTATACCAAAACTAACATGACTCAGGCATGAGAAATATCTTATGAAAATTCATTCATTCACTAGTTCATGCATTCAATAAAAAACTATTTATTGGATATCTATTTCATTCATATATTATAATAATTGCATAATGACTTGAACTTAAAGTATGGTCTTGAAGAAGCAAAATGGATACTTGACTATCTCTTTTCCCTAGATACCAGACATACATAGTTGTGCTATTTCATTTAAAAGTTAAATTCCATAAATGAATATTTGGATACTAGTTCTTTAATCCAGCATCATAGCTGATGGAAAGATTTATGCATACTGCCATGTATGTGCAAAGATGGGTTTTGAATCATGAACTGGAAGAGATTTTGGAAAAGATGGCATGAGTCTCATCTGCCTTATCTGTCTATCTATACTTTTTTTGACCACATTTGCACTTTTTTAGATCCTCCCTGCACACCATCTAGCTATATATTGTTGACAGTTAGGCACAATGAATAGGACACTGCAACTGAAGTTAGAGGACCTGAGTTTAAATGTAGCCTGAACTTGCTAGTTGTATGAACCTGGACAAATCAGTCACTTAACTTTTATCTCCCTCAGTTTCTCAATCCTAATAATAGTACTTACTGCTCAGAGCTGTTGTGAGGATTGGTATGATCAAATTTGTAAATTCCCTTGCAAACTTAAAAGCAATATATAAATACTACTACTACTACTACTACTACTACTACTACTACTACTACTACTATTATTTAAAACTAATTAAGCTATGCATACCTCTCCTCTACCAAAAGATAAAAATAAAGCTTGTCGTTGTCCATTTGTGCACATATAGTTTTCTGTCTTTTGTCCTTCACTTGGAGAGGTGAGTCAGATTTATTATCACTCAACTTTTGAAAAATATTTTCTGGATAGGCACTTTGCCTTCCAGGGGGCATTTCAACTGAGTATTTACATAGTAGATCACAATGCCTCTGACAAAAGATTTTTTTCCTATGGTTTCTACAATTATTTTTGTAAATGTGATTGAAGTAAGTGTCTGAATGACTGAATAGTTAGCATTTAAAAACACAAAAGGGATAGACAGTGCAAAAGAAGAAAGGATGATTCTAAACGGCTTGAGCAAAATACACAAGCCTTTTGGCTAACACTGCTTGAAGTCTTGGAATCAAAATTAAGGGTAGTCTCAGTGATTAGGATTCTTAGAAACTACTACTGACTCCTATAAATGTGAGGGAAAGAGAAGAACCATTAAAAAGAATCATTTTAAAGGTCATACCTTGATTCAGTGGGGCTTTTAATTTCCAAAAGAAACGGGATAATAACTAAGCAAAGAGACTCAAAAGGGGACATTTTTCCAGAGTCTGTACAATCATTCTCCTGTACTGATTATTGAACAAACATGGCCAGAAGCTACTCTGACTCTATCCAAGTAAATGGGGAAAGTATGATAAAGAAGATTGGATTTGGGTATATCTCAGAAAACTCAATCATTTACCTATCGTTAGATATTAACTTCTGGATTACATCAGATCATAGGCACACTATCAACATGGAAGAGCTTTGATTTGTATTTTTGTTGTCATAATTCCGATGATCAATTTTGAAAATTATTCCTTTATTAATGGCAAATTGCCATAGATCATCAATTATCTTTGTAAATCTTTGACAAAGTTAACTCTCATATGCCTCAGTGTGTTCTTTTTTTCCTTTTTCTGAATAAGTTTTTAGTTTAGGGAAGTATGAGAGATCAAAATTAATCTCTAATTTACAGCCTTAGTCCTTTGAGGTTTAGAGAAATTGAAGGACTTGGCTACATTCCCATAAATAGCAAGTGTTGGAGGTAGGATATCAACCCAGATATTTCTGGTTTCAAGTCCCATTCTCTGTCCACTACACTCATTTTTATAAAGGTTTTATAATATAACACATTTACTCACCCTACAACTCACCCAGTTAATATCCAGTTACATGTAAAAACATTTTTCTAAAACAGTGATATATATATATATATATATATATATATACATATATCTGAATATATCTATACTTAAAACCAAACACACATATATAATAACATAATTATTTATTAGACATATTTAATGCATAATGTTCTATAATATACAAAGTAGTTTTGATGAAGTTTGCAATCCAACCTTCACAGATGAAACAAAGTAAAATGATGTGGAGAAGAGATTTGGGCATCAGAGTCTGGGAGTCAAGAGATATGAATTCTTGGACCTGGCTCTGCCATGCTGTGACTTTGAGTAGGTCACTTATCCTTCCTGTTATTACCTCATTTATAAAAAAAAAAAGAAGTGATAGCACTAGTTGATCTGTAAGATTTCTTCCATCTTCAGCATTCTATGATTTCTTTAATTTGTACATTTAACCTTCCTTTTCTTGATTTACTGGTATTAAAAACTCCCATTCTCTCTCTAAAGACTTTCTCAAGAGAAGATTCCCAATTCTTTGTTTCTTCATGCAAGTTAGTTGATTAACTGCTTATGTCTGAGAAGCCCTCAGGCCCAGGTAGAGTTATACTTGATATGTTGAAGTCATGTTTGAAGTTCTGTTTATTGTATCCTTAAATGACTTTTTTTGCTTTCAATTGTCCCACTTCATTTTGCTATCTGATGGCAACCATCCTGTGGGTCATTTTTTCTCCACATATGCTCAGCCTCAGATGTGTATATTGTGTTCAATGAACATTCAAAGTTGATAGACTGTTTGCCTCCAACTAATATTTCTATACTGATGTCACATCATCCCTCCCACACCCTCCCCACCAACACATTCTATCTTTTCCAGTCAAATTGTACAAATTATTTTACATAGTATTCTACTTCCTACCTGAATGATTATCCACAAGCTGCCCTCCCCCCACCTCGTTCCTGTAATACTCTACCTTCTCATTTTTAATCACTTGCAATCTCTAGCTCTCCTTTCAAGGCTCATTTTAGTTGTTAACTTCTCCATAAGATCTTTCATGATTCCTACCCACCAATTGTTATTGCTCTCCACCAGCAAAAAATTCTCTGTAAATATTTTATATTTACTTATTTGGCAACATACTGTTTTCCCAGTGTATTGTAAGATACATAGGAAAGAAACATTTTCTTCTGCCTGCCTTCCTTCCTTCCTTCCTCCCTCCCTTCCTCCCTCCTTCCTTCCCTCCCTTTCTCCCTCCCTCCCTCTTATTCCCTCCCATTCTTCCTCTCTCTCTCTGCCTCCTCTTCTTTCTCCCTTCTTCCCTTCCTCCCTCCCTCCCTCTCTTCCTCCCTTCCTTCCTTCCTTCCTTCCTTCCTTTCTTCTTCCATTTTTATTATTGTTTTGTCTTTATTTCCCTAGTTCCCAGTGCAATGATGGTCTATGAAATGATGCTTGATACTTGAAAAATTCTTATTGAATTGAACTGAATTGCCCAAGTCAACTTTCTTTGACTCTGCCAACAATACTGTGAAAATGCTTTCATATCAGAGAAAATGTGCGACATAAATCCAAGGTATTATTACAATTTTTGAATTTCTATTGTAGTTATTGTTGGTCTTGATTCTGAATGTGTGCTAAATTTTTCATTTGCATGATAAGCATAAACATTTTTCAATAAATGATAACCTGGATTTTGTTCAGAAGTCTATTTCTACACTGATGATGATACATAAAAGAATAATGAATTTTTTTCTTACTTATTTTTTCTTTTGTATGAAGAAAGGGAAGAAAAAACTTAGGGGAAAATTGGCCACCATTTAAAGCTAGGATTCAGAGATCATTTACTTTTTATCTATGTTTCTATTTAGAGGAGGAGCAATGATTACAAAGTTTGTATTAAGGCAGGCTCAAGTAGTGATAGAGACTTGTAAACATCTGCTGAAAATTCTCTCTACTAAAAGCAAAGAAGCTGAGAAAATCTTGCTAAGCCTTGATAAATTTATTTTGTAAGAAAGGAAGGAACAACTGGACTTCTTTCCATTCTAAATTATTATGGATTTTATTCTAAAAAAAAAAGAAAGAAACTAAACCCCAGGGCTTTGCACAATGAAAAAGACTTTGTACATAGTAAACATATATACATATATATGTACTGATTAACTAGAATCAAAGTGAAGTGAGTTGTGGCAAATAGGAGGAGTTAAGAGAAAAGAAACAAGATGCCTTTAGGGATTTATTTGGGTTAAAATAAATTTAATTCTAGACCCTAGGATCAATATGTCTTAAATTCAATCTCCTAGATATTCTATAATTTTGTTTAAAGTTCTAAACACTGTGGCAGTTGTGATACAGTGGATAGAGGGCTAGGTCTGGAGTCAAGAAGATGAATCAGCTTCAGACACTTACTAGCTGTTTGACTCTGTGTAACCTACCTAACCTCAGTGTGTTGAGGAATTTTTCCTTTAAAATGAAGTTAATACCACTTACATCCCGGGCATGTTGTGAGGATGAAATGAGATAACATTTGTAAGTATATTGTAAACTTTAAAGCTGTATATAGATACTATTTGTTATTAACATTCATATTCATAATGAATCTCAAAAATTGTACTATAAGAGCCTGAATAATTAAAAAAAAGATTTGATAGAGTTTAGTCTACTCTATTTGATAAAATATAGTGTAAAGACCACTGTATTCAAAGTTAGAAGTCTCAAATTCCATGTTTTCACTTAATTACTTAAGACAAGTCATTTCCCTTCTATGGACCCCATTTTTTTCCTTTGTCAAATGGGGAAAATTCTACTTGTTCAATTTATCTCACTTTATCAAATGAGATACATGTGACAGTTTCCAAAGTTTTAGAATTGCAGTTCTGCATACATTTATGAGATATTACTGCAATCCTCCAATATTGCCACAGTGAATATTCCCTCCAATATTGTAGATCACAACTTCAGAAAGGGTCAGGGAACAGTTGATATGTTGTTTGCCCAACAATTCCAGGAAAAATTCCAGGAGCATAAGGGAGGTCTGTATACAACGTTTGTAGATCTGACCAAGGGCTCTGATACTATCAGTCATGGGCACTTGTTAAATTTTGTCAAAATCTGGTTACTCAGAGAAATTCATCAGGATTGTACATCTATTCACGATGGTGTTCTTGCAAGGGTTCTGGATAGTGGATGATGCTTTTGTGATTTCCCAGTATTGTTGGCAGAGTCAAAGAAAGTTGACTTGGGTAATTCAATTCAACTCAATAAGTATTGATTCTCTGCTTCTTGTGCTAACTTTGACCTAATAATTAACACTAAGAAAACACAGGTGCTCCATCAGTCAGCACCATAACATCTGTATGTGGAACCATTGTTATAACAAATGGAGAAGATTTGAATATTGTGAATATTCACTTACCTTGGCAGTGTCCTTCACTGGGAGGTACACATTGATAATGAAGTTTGGAACACTCATTGCCAGAGCTAGCTCAGTATTTGGGAGGCTCGAAGAGAAAGTGTGGGAGAGAAGAGTTATTAGGTTGACTACCAAACTGAAGGTCTACAGAGCCATTGCATTGACTTAAATATTGTATGTCTGTGAAACCTGGACAGTCTACCAGCATCATGTCAGGAAACCTAATCATTTCCATTTAAATTGTCTTACAAAGATTTTGAAGATCACCTGGCAGGAGAAGATACCAGATACTGAGGTTGTTTCTTGAGCTAAACTGCCAAGCATTCAAATACTACTGCATTTGTTACTATAGAGAGGGCAATTACAATGGGTTGGTCATGCTATTATAATGTGAAACTTACACTTGCCAAAAAGACTATTTTATGGAGAACTCACACAGGGCAAGCTTTCACAAGGGGGGGGCAGAAGAAGTAACATCAGAATACCATGAAGGTATCTCTTAAGCACTTTAGAATTGATTATGCAGCATGGGAGAAACTGGCACAGGACTGTCCAGCATGGCATGCCCTTATCAGAGATGGTGCTGTGCTCTATGAGCAAGGCAGAACTGAAGTAACTCAGAGGAAAAGTGACATAAATGTTCAGAGTAAACACTCCAGATGTTCATATGGACTATTTGTGCCTGACTTATGACAGAGCATTCTGAGTTCATTTTGGGCTGATCAGCCACATACAGTTAGACATACTGTGATTTGCTGTCATTTTGGTCTTCTTTGACAATGAAAGACAATGAGCAAACTACCAAATAATGAACATTCCCTCCACTGTTGCAAATCATAACTCTTCCATGCCTGCTTATTCTGTGTAACTCTTTTCCATGTGCTCCTGTGACATCAACACCAGCATATACCCATCATGCTCTGCGTTGGACTGCCTTGATCTCTCATATATCTAAGGATATGCTCAAGGGAGTATATAAGATAGACATTTCATCTCTTGCTTTTACCATGCAGTGATCCCATCATCTCCTTTGCTCACATATTTTTCAATTACATCTTTAATTCTAATTCTCCTTTGTAATTCTTGTCTGTAATGTATGTAATGCCTAATCCCACTCACAAGGCACCTAGACAAGATCCTGTGGGTGATATTAATTTTCAATTCTTTGGTAACTATGAATTTCAATGATTATTGTTTTAGAAATATTTTTCAAAAAGGTCTCTAGTATTTATAAAGTGATCAAATTTGGTTACCCAGAAAACTAAATTAATTAGAAGAATCCATTCTTCTTACAGTCCAAGTATTTCAGACTTAATTGAGGAATCTTTCCTCACAGTGAAAATAGATCGCTAGTTCTTAAGATGAACAATAGCACTATTTTATTTTAATCTTTATTATAATCATGTTTGTGTAGTACTTTAAAGTTCAGAAGTAATTTTCTTCAAAATAATTCTGAGGTAGGCGGTATATTATTATTTGCATGTTATAGAGGAGGCAATTGAAATTCAGTAACTTGTTCAGGATCACAAAACTAGTAAATGTGAGCTCCTATGTGAACCCAGATCTACTGACTTCAGGGAATGGAAATTTTCTTATGACATCACTTGCCTTCTCCATTACATCATGCTACTAGGATGTGTCAGTGTCACTGAGCAAACAAAATTCTCCAGATTAAATTAAACATATGCCCATTTCACCTTGGAAGTACTGGTAAAATCCATAACCTCTGAATATTTAAAGTTCCTGACTTGGCAAATTAATCCTATTTCCTTTTTGAATGGTCTCATTTTCAGAAATTCTTTGAGACCATGGCACCAAATTGTCCACAGATACAGGCACATCAACTACAATTAATAAATGCACTTCAAGATCATAGGAACATTAAGAACTATAAGGAATTTTAGAAATCATCTAGTCAAATCCTTCATTTTATACATAAGCACTTGTATCCCAATCAACCAACTAATCAAAATGCATTTATCAAATGACTACCATGTGTCAGATATTATAGATTCAAAGACAAAAAAAATCATTCCTAACCTAAGTAGACCAAATAAAAAAGGCAATTATTTTTAGTGGAAGGCTAATAGGTGAGGGGATAAGGGAAAGCTTTCTATAGAAGATTGATCTGAATTTTATAGTAAACAATTGTTTCCAAAATGTGAGGTGAAGATAACATGAGGCAAGGATAAAGTCCCATTCAGGCAAGGGGGGGATAGTCAGTGCAAAGGCATGAAACAGGAGAAAGTATATGAGTAATAGAAAGCAAACAAGGTCAGTTGAATCACAGAGTAGGTGAAAAAAATAGCTTGGAACTGGTTTATAAAGGCTTTAACGTACCCCTCAAAAATCTATTTGATACAAGAAGTGATGGAGAGCCCTTGGGGTTTATTCAACGGGGTAGTAACTTTACTACATTTAACTTTTAGAAAAAATGCTTCGATATCTTTGTAAATGATATATTGGTGAACAACTTGATTCAGGATTAATTACTTTGACCAATTAGGAAGGTATTGCTATAACCCAGATGAGAAGGGATGAATTCCTGAACTGAGTTGATAGCAATCTGTAGTGAGAAAAGGGATGGATGAGAGAGTTATTATTATTGAAATAGAATTACCATACTATCACCAAGATTCAGCAACTGGGTGGGGGGGAGTGAGAGGGAGAGGTAGAGAATGACTGAGATTCTAAAAGGGTCCCTCATAGAAACAGAACTCAGAAGAAAAGAAATAGAATAAATTTTGCTTTGAATAATTAGATTTGAAATATCTATGGGATATTCAGTTCAAAAAGTCCAGTAGGTAGTTTGTGAAAGAGAGTTTGGGAACAGTTGTATATCTGAGAGTCAGGTATCTAGAGACAACAATTAAACACATTTTGGTTGATAAAGTTGCCAATCAGCAAATTTAGAGAGAAAAAAAAAAAAGATCCATGGCAGAGTCTTAACATATGCCCAGAGTTATTGCTTATCTATAAGACAGACTATAATCTATCTTCCCACTCCTTTCCAGTCTTCTTAAATTTTAATCTCCTCCATGAACTTTAATTTAGTGACACTAGCTACTGGCATGCTGGTCAAACAAAACACTTCATTTCTTGTCTCCAGGTTTTCTCTTGCTGTCCTCTATACCTGGAATGCTCTTCCTCCTTAGGTTTATTTAATGATTTCCTTGGCTTCCTTTTAAGTCTCACCAAAAATTCCATATTTTACAGAAATCCTTTTCCAATTTCTCTTAATTATAGTGCCTTCCCTCTGTTGCTTATTTCCTATTTATCCTCTGGATATCTTGTTCTATTAATATTTATTTGCCTGCTGCTCCCATAAGACTATTAAGTCCCTTGAGGATATAGATTGTCTTTTGTTCCTCTTATCCCTAGTGCATACATAGTGACTATCATAGAATCAGCACTGAATGGATACTTAGTGTTTGACTGATCACTATGATAATTTAATACAGAATTGAGGATTAATCAGAGAGGTAGTAAGAGAACTCAGAGAGAAAAGTATGTCATATAAATCCAAAAATGTAGAAAGTATCCAGGAGGAAAGTGTGTTTAACAATAACTTCTGCAAGGGGATTAAGAAGGATTAAGACCAACAACTAAGAAAGCATTGGTGATTTCTGAGAGAGCAATTTCATTTAAATAATGATATCACAAAACCAGATTACAAAGGGTTAAGGGGGAAAAAAGGTGAGGAAACAGAGACAATAAGTGCAGATAAGTTTTTTCTAGGAGTTCAGTTCTCAGAGAGGAAAAGAAATAGAACATGATGAAACAGTAGGGTTTAGTGAGAGGTTCATATGAGAGTGTGTGTGTGTGTGTGTGTGTGTGTGTGTGTGTGTGTGTGTGTGTGTATGTGTGTGTGTGTGTTTCAAGGATGGAAAAATTTGGACATATTTGTAGGCATTAGGGAAGGAGGGAGTTTGCAGTTTGAGTTAGTCCTTAAGGTCAAGTTTACCCACATATCTAATAAAATTAAGTATAATTTTCTTCTAGCCTGAATTTATGGACAGAAATCATATTGCCCATTCCAAATACCAATATTGATAAGTTATTAATATCAACACATTGTCTAGGAACATAAAAGTACTGCAAAGTAGAAAAGGTTGCAGCAAAAGATAAATGGATCTCTTCCCTGATTGAAGAGACGTAAAATAACCTTTACCATAATCTCTCAAGGCTTTCCCCAAATCTCTATCTCCTCTTGGGTCTTTTAACTTGTTTCCTTTGCTTTCTGCATCTAAGTCATCTTTCTATTAAAACCATGGATTTTAGTTTCATATATATTTATTTATATATACATATATATGTATATATAAAATGCCAGACTATGATAAAGTAAATTGATAGAACTCTGCTGCCAACTATCAACTTCCTCTTGGATTTAGATACACTTTTTGTAGACATTATTCCATAAATACATTTTGCCTATAGTGCCATGCATTATGTAGATATCCAATAAGTGGATACCAGCCCAAAAAACTGCTACTGCAATTTATAATAGATTAATAGAAGTATAAGATTCAGAAAAGGGAGATCATAGTTCATGGTTGTAATATATCCACCATTTTGAATACAACAGTTTAGGAAGAACGTTGGCAAATTGGAGCATATTCAGAAAAGAGTAACAGGATAATTCTGAATTCAATACCTTACATATGAAGAAACTGAAATTTCAGTAGAGATGGCACCATATAAGGTCATAGAAGAGCCCAACTTTCCTACATATGTTCCTGCAAAGGTCTAAACAAAATGAAACAAAACATCAGATCAAGTAAAGAATAAGAAATATAAAGAAAAGTAATAGTAAACTCCAAGATTCATCCTAGGAACATAGAAAAAGGAGAGCCTGAGAGTATTGGGAAAAGGATCCTATCAGAGAAGTCAGCATGAACATAGTTAAACAAGCTGCCAGTGTTCTTACCAGAGATGCTCCAGAACACCTGAAACTTTCAATGCTCTGCTCTGGGAGAGAGGATGGAGAAATCCCTGAGTGCTTAGATAGAAAAAAATCTGGGTAGGAGGTATAAAAAAAATTCAGCACAGTGATGAGTAATGCTTCTGATATAGAACTAGGAGATCAAAGACCAAGAAAAGACCTCTGGGGATCTAGAAGTCCATAACCCTTTGACTAGAGACATTCCCAATAGCTCTGAAGATCACACTACTCCATAAATGGATTAGGGTAGCCTGAGACATGACAGCATTCTAAACACAAACATACAAGGTTGAGATGAGAAGCTAGTGGAAGATTCCAGGAATTGAGGGCAGAATCAAGAGTGTGGGAATGAACTAAGCTTGGCCTTGACTTCAAATTCCAAGTCAAGTATCAAGGCTGGAGATCTGAATGAACAGAAAACCATAGCAAATACTATGAAGCATATTATGTGTCAGGAGAAAAATCAAAAGATGAATATATAAAAGGAGAGTCTTGCCACAACAACTATAAACTGATCCCCAGAGGGGAAAAACATAAATGTAAAGAGTGCTGGACGTAGAACTAGTACCCTAAGTTTAAAATCTCATAGTGCCACTTAATATTTGCATGACCTTGAGCAAATTATATTACCTTTCAAGGTTTCAGTTTCCTCATATGTAAAGAGAGGAGGCTGGATTAGATGGCATCTGAGGTCTCTGCCAACTCTACATATAGATAAATATATATGAAAATGAATACACATATCAATAAATAAATAGATAGATAAATATATACAGCTTGGCCACAAGGAGTACAAGAATACCAGAAGAAATGAAACAAGAAATTAAAAACTGAATCCATAAGTGAATAAAGAGTTCTGGAAGAAAGAAGTAGAAGGAGAGTAAATAGTTATGAATGAGAGAAAACTTAATGAACTACCTGAAAATTTGAATTAAATGAACAAATGACTCACTGACTCCATGAGAAAAAAATCAGAAGAATATGAATTTATCATTAACAAATGAAGATAATTTAAATGATGAAATAATTACACAATTTAAGAAAACTAACTTAGAAGCCAGGTCAAAGAGTGTCAATTTAATGATCATTTGACTAAAGAAATAGTTTGGCAAGATGGTTAGAGGGTAGACCTCAGAGCCACTAAAACATGATTTCAAATCTCATCTTTGACATATACTAATTGCATTTCCCTGAAGAAGCCACTCAACCTTTCTTTGAGCAGTCAACTTTTTAACATTATAAATTTTGGAGAAGATGCTATTTCCTCACCAAGACATCTCTAAATTTATGAAATCATTAGATAAAAAAAACAAGACTATGTAATTCCCTGGAAATCCATGATGAAACAAAAAAAAAATCTGTACTGCATTTCAAGAAACCACAAAGAAAAAACCCAATATATATATATATATATATATGTATATATATATAATATATATATATATATATGTATATATTATAATCATTTGAGAAAGCGAAGAAAAAAGAATTCAGCTTTGAGCTATTGAAAGAAACCCCTAATAAAAATAATTTCATAGTCCAAAAATACAAGTATTCAGGAGGTTAAATAAAATATATTCTAAGCAGTCAGAAATAGTATAGGCATAAATAAAAGTCAAGCTCACACAATATGTGGAGGCAATGGTCACAAAGGAGATAAATTCATGGAATATTATATTTCATGAAGCAATAAAAGGCTTATAACAAAGAATAATTTATTCTGCAAGTCTGAGCTTAAAGCTAGAGAAGAAAAATATTGACCTTCAATTAAATAGTAGGCTTTCAAGCAATCTTGATAGAAAGAGAAGAGCTGAGCAGAAACTTAAAAAAGAAAACTTTTTAGTCAAGAGAAAGCTAGGAAAATAAATATAAATACATTCTACCAAATATTTGAAAATAATTCCAATATGATATAAATGGTTTGCAAAAGAGGAAAAATGCAACCCTACCAAATTCCTTTTATGATAAAAATATTTATTTATAAACAACTAATATATGCCAAGAAAGGTGTTAAGTGCTGGAGAAACAAAGAAAGGCAACACATAGTCCATGCTTTCAAGGAGCTCATGCTCTAAAGGGGGAGCCAACATGAAAATAACTACATACGAACAAGATAAATACTAGACAAATATTCAAAAATATTGAACAGAGGGGATTGGGAAAGGTTTCCTATAAAAGGTTTTGAGCCTGGAGTTGAAGGAATTCAGCAAAGCCAGAAAGATGAGGGGAGAAAGCATTCCAGAAATGAAGTACACAGTCAGTAAAAATGCAGTCTAGAGATAGAGTGTTTTGTTTGGGGAACAGCAAGTATCTCTACCTTCAGAGCATGTAAAATGTAGGAAGGCTGGAAAGTTACTAAATGTCCATTTGTGAAAAGTTTTAAGCACCATGAAGGATTTTGTATTTGATCCAGGAGGTGACATGAAGTATTGGAGTTTATTGAAAAGGTTGAGGGGTGACATCATGACACTGCAGCTTAGAAAATCATATTGCCCCCTGAGGAGAGGAGTGGTTTCCAGATTTGTGGCAAGGAGGCTATGGTAATAGTCCTAGTATGAGGTAATAAAGGTCTATTTCCAAGGTGTTAGCATTATCAGAGGAGAGAAGGGAATGTATTACAAAAATAAAATTCATGGCCCTTGATTACAGGTTGGATATATGGAATAAGAAAGAGAAAGGAGCTGATAATGACATCTAGTTGAAAGCCTCAGGAATTGGGAGAATGATGGTATCCTCAACAGTACTAGAGAAGCTAGGAAGAAAGGAAGCTGTCAGAGAAAATATAATGAGTTTAATTTTGGACATATAGAGTTTAAGAAGTCTTTATGACATCTAAGTTAAGATGTCCGATAGGCAGCTAGAAATGTGAGATAGTGGGTCAAAAGAAGGATTAGACCTGGATGAGTAGACTGAGAATTATCAGCCTGAGATGTTAATTGACGCTATGACAACTGATGAGAAAACCAAGTGAAACTATCTATCTTTGTCTCTCTCTCTCTCTCTCTCTCTCTCTCTCTCTCTCTCTCTCTCTCTCTCTATATATATATATATATATATATATATATTTGTGTGTGTGTGTGTGTGTGTGTGTGTGTGTGTGTGTGTGTGTGGAGAGAGAAGAGGGACCAAACAAAGGTTCAAAGTCCTGAGGAATCATCACTGTTAAAAGGCGTGATGTGGATGAAGATACAGCAAAGGAAACTGAGAAGAAGTCAGGTGGGTAGGAGGATAAAAAGGAGAGAGTAGAGTCATGAAAGATCAGAGAGAAATAAATAATTAAGAAAAAGATGATGACTGACAGTGTCAAAGGCTGTAGAGTGATCAAAATGGATGGGAATTGAGAAAGAGTCATTAGATTTGACTATTAAAACATCATTAGTAATGTTGGAAAGAGGATTTTTGTTTGAATGATGAGGTCAGAGCCCAGACTGTAGAAAGCTGAGAGGAAAGAGAGAAAAGAGAGAATGAAAAGAAAGGGCATGGAGGCACCTATGCTTAGCCACAAAAAGGAGAGAAAGGGGTGAAATAGTTGGTGGAGATAATGTTATCAAGTGAGAATTTTTTGAGGGTGGAGGAAACATGTGTAGCCAGGAAAGTGTGGGAATAATAGAGGGGGCAATTTTCTGGAGAAGATGAAATGGAATCAGATTGCTTATCCATGGAGAAGGGTTTATCTTAGCAAGTAGAAGGGCTACTTCATCATGTAGAAAGGTGGGGGTGGGTGGGTATAGTTGAGGAGTCTGATTCATGTGAAGTGAAGAGGAGAGAAGAGAAAATTCTTGGTTAATGTCCTCGATTTTTTTGAGAGAAGTGTAAAGCAAGGTTTTCAGCTGAAGTGATAGGAAAGGGGAAGACTTGGGGAATGTGAAGTGAGATGGAAAAGATGCCATAGTAAATGGGACAGAGATTCAATTAGGAAAGTGCATTGGAGAAGTATAAATAGATTGCCTAGCTATAGTGAGGGTCAAGTTGAGATTGCATAACATAAATCTGTAGTGGATCCAGTCAGCATAGTTTTGTAACTTTCTCTAGCCTCATTTGGCAGTATATGACTAGGAACAAAGGTAATATGTGGTGAGAATAACCCAAGTCTGAGTATTTGCAGGACAAGATCCATGATAGGATAAAGTAGCAAGGTGTTCAGGAGATAAGGACAGTAGATATTTGTACTGGTTTAAACAAGGGGTTAAGAAAGAAAGGGAGGAGCTAGTGTATGAGTTTTGACCAGAGAGAACTAAAGGGTCAAGGGACTAGAGGTCATGGTGAAGATGTAGAATAAGCTTTGGTGTTGCAAGGCAGAAGGAGAAGTGGAATGACATTAGGTTCTGAACTTATGTATTCTGCTCTTTATACCTAAGCCAGGGACAAAAAAAGCATAGACAGAAAACTATAGACTATGTTGTTTGTTGTTTTGACTTCATTCTCAAAGAAGACCATGACTTCATGTAGGTGATGCCATGACAAGCACATGAATTGGATTTGAGTGTGTGTGTGTGTGGGGGGGGAGGGGCTGTACTAAATCACCAGCCTTATTTTCTTCTCCAGAGCCATCCAGGACCAGATAGGAATCAGGATGACTGGAGATGACCCTGGATGTGAGGCAATCAGGGTTAAATAACTTGCCCAAGATCACATAGCTGGTGAATGTCAAGTGTCTGATGTTGAATTTGAACTCCCATCCTCTTGAGACCAAAGTCATTGATCTATTAACTGCACACTTAGTTGCCCAAATTATTAGACTAATATTTTAATGAATATCAATATAAAAATATCAGCAAAATTGTATACACTACAAATTTATGTCATATAATCTCAATTGGACTCTTAGTTCAGTTAGACAATTCATTTATGCCTCCCTAATTGACGTTCTATTCCACTCACTACAGTAGCTTTTTCAAATGCCTGCATATTCTCCTCCAACTTCTTAAGATTCCCCCTTCCCCTGCCCTGTCAGTTGAGAACCTTGCCTTATGTTTCATTGAAGCATTACAAAGATTACACACTATGACCAGGTTAGAGTGATACCAAGAATTTAGAATTGACCCAGTATTAAGAAACCTATAAATATAATGGACCATATTCACAATAAAAGTAATAAAAATCACATTGTTATATCAGTAACAATAATTGCTAACATATTATATGATATTTAAAATTTTCTTCACCTATTTTCTCGTTTGATATCATCACAACCTTGTGATATAGGCAATATAATTATGCCAGTTTTAGAGTTGAGGAAACTGAGGCAGAGAGTTCAAATTACTTGTCCATTATTGCACATCTTGTCTGTATTTTAAAGAAATATTCTAGCTTTACTGACTCCAAGACTTTCTCTCTATAAACTATGACATCAAGGTGCTTCAATTTAAGCAAAAGAAAAAAAAATTGAAAAAATACAACATTCATTTCTATTAAACACATTAAAAAAATCAAAGGAAAAAATAAAATGGTCTTTCTTAATATGACAAATAGTACCTAACTAAAACCAAAAGACAACATTATGTAGAATAGAGAAATTAAAGAAGTCTTTCCAGTTGAATAAGGTATAAACCTAGCAAGATCATTAATACCTCTACTATTTGATTCAATTCTAGAAATATTCACATTAAAAATAAAACAAATAAACAAAATTCAGTCATAAGGGAGCAGCTAGGTGGTGCACTGGCCCTGGAGTCAGGAGGGTCTGACTTCAAAACTGGCCTTAGACATTAGCTGGGTGACCTTGGGTAAATCACAATCCCATTGCTCTGCAAAAACCAAAAAAAAAAATTGAATCAGTAACTTCACTGATATAGGGAACTTCTGGATGAAGAAAAGCCTTCTACCATTGTTTTATATCTCTTTCTTGTCAACTTATCTTAGAGAATTATCTTGGACCCTGAAAGATTGCCTAGGGGGAATTGGGTTTCTTAGACTAGATTACTTCCACTATATCATATTGCCCTTCTTAGATAAAGAGGGAATAAAATTTATTCCTTTTTGAAAGAATGGATGAATGAAAAATATTTTTAAACTCTTAGTTTGTGATGTGTGCGTGTACACATGTAGTTCTAAGTACTGAAGATATAAATACCAGAAAGCAAGACCTGTTCTCAAAAAGTTAACATTCTAATGGAAGAAGAAAGACATAAAAGAAATCTTGAAGATGGGCTAAGTGGACAATGGCATGGTTTGGAAATAATCACCAGGAAGTGAAGCTTCAACAAAAAAAAAATTGTATCTTCTAGGATTTACATTTACCCACTTCCTCTTAATTTTAGTGCCTTTCCTCTTTTGATTGCAATAATCCCTTCTATATATATATTGTGACTTTCCCTACTGTGGTTTCAATGTATCATGGATTGAGACAATAAATTAAATGGGAATTTTGGGGGGCAGTTTTGTGCAAGTTATAGGCAATACATGAAGGCTAGTAGATGACTCAGAAAAAAGTTTAGAAAATCATAAATGCATAAAAATATATGTATAGTATTACATAACATCAATATGTTTTACTTTTTAATACCAGAATAATTTAGACTTCTCTGTTATGAAAAGAGCATCAAAACATTTTTATTTGGATTTTCCAGATCACAGAAGTGTCATGCCCTTGACCCTAGTGATATGGAAGGGATTACTGTAGTTCAAATTTTTCTTGTATGTTATTTGTTTTACATAGTTATTTGCATGCTGTTGATGACCCCTCCCCATTAGACTGGACCTGTTTAAGGGCAGGGACTGTTTTTTGCTTTTATTTGTATCCCTAGTGCTTAGTACAGTGCCTGGGACATAGCACATGCTTATTGACTGACTGAATTGAGAACTAAGAGAATCCTAATGATTCAGTTAAATTGATGGAAATAATTATAATAATCAATTACTACAGAAAAGTGTCTGGCCTTAAAATAAATTAATATAAAATATAACATAGAAAGAAGAGATACATAAATTCCTTCAAAAATACAGAATGTATTTGTACAGAATGTATCTGAATTTTGAACTATGGCAAATCAAGATATCACCTTCCTGATTTCAGTGATTCACTTCATAAACTAAGGACAAACAACAAGCATTTTAGTCACAAAAGGGAATTCTTTGAATAAAATTACAAAACATTTTTACAGAAATAAATAGCTAAAACTTAAAATAATATATAAATTGTTCAGTGTTTAGTCATGCCAGTATAATAGCAATGACAAGATAGTAAAATAACAATGCTAGCTATTTTTTTATTTTTAAAGTACTGTACAAATTAAACTGCCAAATATTTACTTTATAAGTTAAAAAATAATGTCTATCTAAAGGAACAAAAGATGAAGAATTTCAGGGAAAAAGAATAAGAAAATGTGGAAAGGAAGGGGGCTAAACAATAAAAGATATGAAAATATGCTACAAACTATCAAGCTGCTTGGTACTGAATACAAATATTATACATTGATCAGTAGACTAGAATAGTTACACAAGATTCAGAAATAAATGAACATAATAGCATTGTGTTTGATAAACTAAAAGACATCAACTATGAAGATTAAGATTTACTAATTAAGGGCAGTTGGGTGGTGCAGTGGATAGAGAACAGTCCTGGAGTCAGGAGGACCTGAATTCTAATGTGAATCAAACACTTAATAATTACCTAGCTGTATGACCTTGGGCAAGTCACTTAACCCCATTACCTTGCAAAAACAAAAAGAAACAAAAAAAAATTTATCTTTTAACAAAAACTGATTGGAAAACTGGAGCACAGTCTGGCAAAAATTGGGTATTTGTTTTGCTTGTTTATGCTTAGGATAGATATAGAGAATTTAAAGAAAACATGCAGTTAAAGATAGTGATGTAAAAGAAAAAGCCCTGGTACAACTCTGAGATGCTTCTGTATCTGGATTTTGAACTATGGAAAATCAAGGCATCACCTTCCTGGTTTCTTTGGTCCTCTTCAAAAACTGAGGACAAACAACAACAATTTGAGCAGCTCAAAAGGAGAGTTCATCTCTTTTTCTCTCTGATAATTTAGAGAATTACAGAAAGGTCCTTAGAAATCATCTCCTCATCCCATCAGAGAATCATAAAAAAAAAGTAGAAAGGGTCATCTAATCTAAGCTATCAGGGAGGTCAGCTTTGATTGTTAAGAAGTCCTTTCTTGTGCTGAGTTAAAGTTTGTTTTTCTCTAACCTCCAGAAAATAATCTTGGGCTTGTTTCTGAAGCCATGTAGAACAAATTCAAACCCTCTTCCACATGACCACCCTTCAGATATTTGCAGTCAGTTATTATGTACCTCTTTCTGGTTTAAATACTTGCAAGTTCTCTCTTTTCCAATAATCATTCAAATGAGTGTCCTAACTCCATGGCATCCTAGTCTTCCTCCTCTAGAAAAAATTCAGGTTTTAATTTCTTTCTTTACTTTCATTTATAGTGAAATACTTAGAATTCAGAAAAAAAATACTTCAGGTATGTAATATCTGACAAGTAAAGGGTACAATAACCCTTCCTTTTCTACATTGAACTTCTGTGTGGTATAGTAGATATTGATTGATGTTGAAGACCAGGTTTCTTTTTTTAATTTTTTTTAATTTTTCCATTTTCCCCCCAGTCTTGCTTCCCTCCCCCCAGCCCTCCACAGAAGGCTGTCTGATAGTCTTTACATTGTTTCCATGCTATACATTAATCAAAATTGAATGTATTGAGAAAGAAATCATATCCTTAAGGAAAAAATAAAATACAAGAGATAGCAAAATTACATTATACCTTTTTTAAAAATTAAAGGTAGTAGTCTTTGGTCTTTGTTTAAATGCTACAATTCTTTCTTTGGATATAGATGTAATTCTCCATCATAGATAACCTAAAATTGTCCCTGAATGTTGCACCGATGAAATGAGCAAGTCCATTAAGATTGATCATCTCTCCCATGTTGTTGTTAGGTTATACAATGTTCTTCTGATTCTGCTCATCTCACTCAGCATCAGTTCATGCAAATCCTTCCAAGTTTCTCTGAATTCCCATCCCTCCTAGTTTCTAATAGAAAAGTAGTGTTCCATAACATACATATACCACAATTTGTTCAGCCATTCCCCAATGGATAGGCACTCACTCAATTTCCAATTCTTTGCCAACTATAAAAAAGGCTGCTATGAATATTTTTGCACAAGTGATATTTTCACTCTTTTGCATGATCTGAAGACTAGGTATCAAATCCTGTATCTGATTCTTACTCCCTGGCAATGTAATTTATCCTTTCTGTATGTCAATTTCCTCATCTTTAAGAGGAGAGGTTTTGTTCAATGGCTTTTAAAGTATAAAGATCTTCTAGTGTAAAACTTATTTTTTTTTGATTAATGGAGAATCCATACATCACTATTGATTAATACTGAGCTTTCAATCAATTTAAAATCTTTGAATACTTTTCAGTTGAACAGCTATTCACATATTTTCTATTTTGTACTTGCAGTACTGATTTTTTTAACCAAAGTAAAATATTTTATTTTGTATTCTTAACAAATGATATCTTATTAGATTCAACTCATCATTGAAATCTATTGGGATCTTTTTGCAGCCTAATATTGTCATCCAGAATATTTGACTTGTTAGAAATTTTTACAAGCATGTCATCTAAACATCCCTAGTACTTAGCATAGACCCTGGCACAAATTAGGGATTAAAAAATGCTTGCTTAATTGTGTTGATTTGATTCTTTGGTTTGATCCAAATAATCAAGAAACTATTGAAAAGTATAGTGCCAAAGATTAAGCCCAATAATAATCCATGAGAGACCTATAATCAACTTGATATCGATCAATTAATCAGTGCTCTTTAGGTAAGGTCATTCAGACACAAATCCTTATATTATCCAAAATTTCTCCATCTTCATAAATAAATCTCTTTTCATGGACTAAACTTATTCTAAGATGTCTCATTTTAACTCTACAATTTTGAAGGTTTGGTAAGTGTGAAAATTGTAGTAGTTCTTATAAAATTCAAAATTTTAATTTTGGTCTGTAACTGTCTCTTTCTCAAAGACTAGCCTAGCTAAGTTTAGAGAAGATCATTACCAGGTTAATCATCATAATAATTTCCTTCTATAGCAACTCATCAAAAGGATCTACTTAGATGGAGTATAAACTGCTGCTGTAAAGAAACAGCCAACACTATTGAAACTATGAGTCATTGAAGTGTGTGTAAGACTACAAATTTATCCTTACAGAATTAATCAAGCCCTCTCCTGAAATCAGACATAGTTTGTCTATGATATTCTACTGATCAAATTATTCCATTAAAAAAAAGAATACCTACTCAGGATTGACTTGCTCTTAGTGAATATGTGATTTCTTCTATTGATCCCCACTTCCTTTTCTAAAATGCTTACAAATCATTTGTTTAATTTATCATATGTGTGTATGCTTGTGTATGTATGTATTTCCCTCCCCCAGATTAAATTGAAACCCATTTGTTTAAATTTGATACTTCTTTGATGTTTCTTCTGCTATTTAAAAATTGAGACTTCATTTGCCTGTTTTCAGTTGACCAATACTTCTCCTGTTCTCTATGTTTCTTCAGAGAATATTGTTAGTGATCAGAATGTTTTAACATATCCACAAATTCTCTACTCCCAGTACTTAGCACAGTGTCTGGCATACAGTAGATGCTTAATATATATTGCTTCATTTCCACATTCTGGAGGACAACTTAACAAAGTCTGCAGAATTAAATTCATTTGGAGCAGATTAGTGTTTGCTTACTATATATTTTTCTTTATCTCCAGTTCCCTCTTTACCATGGTTGATCTACTCTTTCTCAGCCTTAAGATCATATTTCAAGAAAACAAAGATGAGAGCAAAATAATAGCAGACTAATTTATCTTTCTGTTATTCATTAATATCATTCGTCTAGTTATTCATTAATATCACCCTAATCCAGACAATGAATTTCATTTCAACAAACATTAAGTATTTGCTGCATGCAAGCTCAAAAATAGAGTAGCAAAGTAGACAGAATCAGCCTCATAATCAATAAAAATGGTCTAAAGTCCCAGTTCTGAAACATACTGACTAAGTGGTATTGGACAGATCACCTGATGATTGGTGTTATAGTCTCTAAGATATTCTCTAAAACTATAATCTGAAGAACAGTTTCCATTCTACATTAGAAAAATGAATTTCCTTACTGTAGTACTTTCTATACCAACAAAATTATAAGTTCAGACAAAGAAAATGTGCAAGACCACCCTTATCTATCACTTTTCATCCCTAGCATTTCTTTCATTCCTTTCCCTTTCTTCTGTACAAAGCACATTGCTAAACTTTAAAGCAAAATGCAAATATGGATTGCTAGAGTTATTAGTACATCAAAACATTTCTCTCTAATTTAGCATGATTTTGACAGGTTAGGATGAATTCTTTTTCTCCATTATACTTAGTATCTCCATGTTCCTTAGGATCTAATCCATAAGTTCTTTCCCTTTCCATCTGAGCCCATCTGAGACAGCTAAGTGGTACAGTGAATCTAGAATTGGACCCAGAATCAGAAAGACCTAAGATCAAATCTGGACTCAGAAATTTACTAGCTGTGTGACCCTGGGCAAGTCATTTAACTGCTATCTACTTCAATTACTTAAACTGTATATCATAATAATATACTCCAGTGTTTTCCCAAGAGTCAAATAACAGAATGCTTAGAAAGAGCTTAGCAGACAGTTTTTGGTACACAATCGACATTTAACAAGGGTTTGTTCCCTTCCTTTTCCTTCCCTCATTTATTTTAGAATAAATGCAAACTGACAGAAAAGTCAGCTACTTGTTCATCCCCTTATTTCAAGCTTGCAGACTGGTGAAGATTGAATATTTCTTTCCTGTTCTCTTTACTCTCCCTTGCCCCCCTTTGTCTGAACCTGATATAAATGATATAGGGAACTTTATTCTCCTTATCAATACAGAGAGGCAACTATTCTGCAGTGTATGGTTTTAGATTCTTAGCCTTAAGAGAAGTTAAGTGACTTGCCCCACCATACAGTCTGTCTGTCAGAGGTAGCATTTGAACCCATATCTTCATCACTGAGAGAGACTGATTAAGTTGACTTTCACTTTAGTACACCAGCCTGTCTCTCAACTATCCTTTATGGGCTTGAACTATATGGAGTACACATAAATCATGGTTCTTTCCTTTTGGGAACATTCATTTTAAGGTTATATAACACTCATTATTTATAAGCACCATGAAAATTATTTATCTTTTTAAATGTAATAACATTTGGAGTTGGGTTAGTTTTGTGTTGTTTTTTATTTTGGGGGGAAGACTAGTGTTATATTTCTGCTTTTTTTGACATTAAAACCCCTAGTCATTAATGAAAAAAAGTTCTACTATAATTAATAAAACAAAACCGTTGGATTAGATGCAAAATTTGATTCTGGTTAAAAAAATGTAGATTGTCATAAGGCTTTTTCTTAAACTTTAAAATACAACACATAAGAGCCAGGAACAAATTGGAGAATTTTAACTCAACAAGAAAAAAAAAAGTTGTAAGTGACTAAAACAGGAGGTTTTAATAAAAATCATTTTGAAACCTGGCATTCATCATTTAAAAAATGTCATAATAACATAATGAGTTGCAATGCTGGAGCATAATGAAATGAGTTAACTCAAAACTCTATGATTCCTTGCTTCTATGAGTTATGGATCAACCTTTGATGTTATTTGCATGCAGGCTTTTTTTCAGTTTAAAAGTATATAAGCATCTGTCAACAGAAGCCCTTTATTTCTCATAACAAGAGAACTCTGTTTATAATGTGACACCAGCTGCTCAAGCAAAATGGGTTCTATTAGAACTAATTTAATTTTACATAAGTTGATCTATTTGCATTTTGAGTCCCCAGTTAGAGGCCTAGGTACTACTCTGCAGACTGATCCAGCTTCTAGCTTCAGTGTGTGGACAATGCTTAATCAGTGTGTACATCAGGAAATAAACATAATCAGCAAGTACACTAATTAAGCCTAGAAAATTTTGCAACATGTATACACTGTATGGATTAACAAGGCAATTCATTAAAAATCTTAATTATGAATATTATATTTTTCTGTACATTTTTTTCCACAATGCTTCAGAGGAGTTTAGCAAACAAACAACCCATTGACATTTCTTGCCGAGAAAATTTCTCTGAAATCATGACACATCTGTGTACTCTCTACACTAGAGGCCTCTGTGGAAAACATGCTTTGTTACTTTCAACAGATAAGATGACATCTCTTGTTAAAGGATTTAAAGTTAAAGGAAAGAAGAAATCAAATGTGAATAGGAAGGTTGGAAATAATTGTTTAAAATAAGGAGATAAGACATTGTATACAATAATCCTAATGCATACCTGACTTCTCCAATAAACCATATTTATTTTAAAGATAAAATGCTAGAGGCATATTTTAAGTATAAAAAAATACTATTGATTGGAAGAAAACCAATCCAATTAAAAAAATAACTAAAGCATGTTTATATATATATATATATATGCATATATGTGTGTATGTATATATGTTTGTCAAAGATCTCTCTCACCCACCTACCCAGTCTTCCTAGATCTATAAGTTTCATCTCTGCAGACACTAAAGGATAGAACCAGTCAACAATATACACCAAAAACCCCTATATGATAGAGACACAAGTAGCATGAAAGAAGGTTTATTCAGTATTACCAGGGCAAGAACTTCAGGGTTCTGTATGAACCAATAGATTCCTTTTACTTGTTGAGAAAAAATCCAAATCACTCTATTTTGATAGGAAAAAAACTTGGAGGAAATTGGGATTAAGTGACATACTTCCTCAGGGTCACACAGCTATTAAGTGTCAAGTGTCTGAAATCAGATTTGAAATCACATCCTCCTAACACTAGTGCTGGTGCACTATCTATTGTGCCACCTAGGCATACCTTGATAAAAATCTTGACCAGAAATACAGAAGACAAAAATGGAAACAATTTTGACTCACAGTTGTGTATTTTTGTATCTTGAATATTCTTTCGAGAACATACAATTGTATGGTACCAATTGAATTGTGTTATAGAAGAAATGTCAGTTTGAAACAACCGATTTTCAATTTTTCTGATTTGTAAATAAAATTGCAATTACATGTTGAAATTGCTTGATTTTTACCCAATTAATTGCTATGTATTTTGAGGTCTGAATAACATTTTATATGTTATTTCATTTGAAATAATTTTTAATTTGAAAACCTAGAGGATGATTGAAAATAATGTTTATTATTTCAGTAGATTATCTTTTGTTTGTTTTGAAAGAGAATTTTTAGAAACCATTTTTTCATATTTATGTCATGCATTTATCCATATTTCTACATATTAAGAATGTTCTAAGATTAAGTTTGAATACTGAATATTTTCTTTTCTGTTTTTTAAATATAAGTTTATTTATTTCATTTTAATTTTTCCTCTGGTTATGTGCAAAAACCAGTTTCAACATTTACTTCCAAAACCTGGAGTTCCAAATTCTCTCCCTTTCTCTCACTCCACTCTCCCTCATTGAGAAAGCAAGTTACTTGAAATAGGTAAAAATGTGTGAATACTGAATATCTTCCATTTTAAGCTATCTGTATAGATTTTTTAAACTGGGGAATCTCCTTTATGTGCACATATATAGGTGTATGTGTGTGTGTGTGTGTATGTTATGTATATATATTTGTGTGATGAATGAGAGAAAAAAGAGAAATGTCATCATATGGTGGGTAGAGAACAAAACTTGGAATCAGGCTATCCCAGGTTTGTCTTGCCTCTAACATATACTTGGTTTGTCAAACTGGAAAACTAATTTAACCTCTCATTGCTCTAGGAAAAGTACTGATTGATCTTCATTAGTAGAGGAAGTTTTTTTTCCCTCTAGGCAGGAATCACCTATGCCAATGAATATATACATACATACATACATATATATATATATACATATATATATATATACATGCACGTACATTTGCATATGTGTGAGAACAAGTAGGTAATGTGTATTTATGATGCACATGCATGTGCCTAGATGCACATGTGTGTATGTGCATATAAGAACCTGAGATTTCATTCCATGATATTGTCCTAATGTGGAAAATTTCTCCACCCATGCACATTAAGAGTTACCTGAGACACTAAGAGGTTAAGTGCCTTGACCATTTTTCACAAAACTATTATGTACAAGAGAAAGGACTTGAATACTGGTTTTCCTGACCAAAAACTGATCTATCCATTATGTTATTTTATACTAATACTTTTCTCTAAATACTCCAATATTACTATTACTGCACTTATCTTACTGAAGCTTTTCATAAATTTCCTAGTTAATTTCATTAATTATGGCAGGTTTGATAATTATATGGGATTGGATAGCTGAGAGCACTAATTGAATTGTGTTATAGGAGAAATGTCAATTTGAAATAACAACTGAAAGAACTGCTTCTAAATCTCCTTTTGCCACTGCATGTGAAAACTTCAAAAATACCTGAAGCTCCAAAGCTCAGAGAACTCATGAGTCAATGAAAGCTTTTTGCCCTTGCAAACAGAAATTGTGCCCTGACTTCCATTACCCAGATTATGATATTGTCTATTATGTCTTTTTAAAGAAGTAAATTATAACCAAAATGAGACAGATGACTTTTGTTAAAGTTCATTTCAAGTTTAAATTCATTTGTTTCAGTTTATCAGCTCTGAAGTAGTTTTTGTCTCAGTGCATTTGGTATGTCATATCATCAAGCCTTGCAAAATTCAATCTGTCATGAACTGAAGGGCCAAACAATCATAATTTCTTCATTACTGCATCAGAAGTATGGCTCAAGTAGATTCTATCTATGGTAAATTATTATCCTTCTAACTTAAGAGTTGTGGGAATTATTTATAGTACACACACACACACACACACACACACACACACACATATATGTATATATACATATAGTGATTTCTTAAAAAAAAAAAACAAAGCAGCTTTTGTTCCCTGGGACAATTGAGCTGTTTGCCTTTATCAAAAGATCAGCAGACCTTTCTCTGTGCCTCACTTATCTCAGAGAAACTATTAAAAAAAACCGAAGCAAAATCAAAACAAAATAAAAAGCCTTTCAATTCACTGGGAAAAATCAGACAGGCTGATGATTTGGTTTTTGTATAGAGGCAAATAAATAAATATGACTATAAATATGACTAAATAATGACTATTTACCTGAATTTTAGATATAGCCAAAGACAACTTAGGGTTTCACCACACAGATTTCTTAATAAGACCTGTTTCCACACAGATTAGTTAGAGGGAAAGCATATTGTAGTGGAAATAATACTGACATCAACAAGTCATAATACCTGAATTATAATCAGATTCTGTCAAGAACCAGCTGTGTGAGTTTGTCATCTTACAATCTTTCTAGACCTTATTAACTTTACTTATAGTTTGAAGCAAATTGACTAGATGGTCTCTCATTGCCCCTCTGATTGTAGAATCATCTCAGATTCCACTGCTCAAAGAGGTGATCAGACATTTGTCTAGTGCCTGGGATAGTCTAGACCTACCTGGGTAGGAAAACGTGAGTTGGGTGTGGCAACTTTTTCTTTTCACCAAGGCTTCTTGAGCTGTCATCAAGGTGATATCATAATCAGTGCCACAACTTTCTTAGGATATGGGAATGAGAGAAGAAGAGACAGCATAACCCTCATTGTCTGCCATTTGTCAAATATGACTGTGAATAAGCATATGGGGAATTTAAAGAAATTTCCCAATTTCATTCTTTCCTAGCATGCATGAAGCAAACTTCTCTGTTCCATGATTTGATCAAATTTCAGAGAATAAGCTATTGAGTAGAATTGTAAACTGATCTGGGATAAAAGCATGAAATAGTTAAAACATTGCATGTATTTCTTAAAGTGAGCACAATCATATATGTACATGAAAAATAGAACCTATCTAACATGATAAATATTCACCATCACCAGTACCACCACTGAGGGAACAAGGAAAATCTTAAATAATGCAAGTATTTTTGATAATCCTTTGATACTAAAGTTGTCTTGAAAGAGTCATTCTTCTTATCAATCTCTTTGTTTTTTACAGTTTGTTGCTGAGATGAGGTTGCTTTTCTCATGTGAAGAAAAGGTGACCTTTCAAAATGATTTGATTTGTCAACACTGTTTTTGTAGGTGTTACCAGGACAACTAAGTGTGTGATCTCCATTTGACTATCAATAAGACTATGATAAACTTTAAAGTGTAGAAAGCAATGATTGAAGGTAAAAAGAAAATCACATATTTTTGCATAATTTTATGTAAATGTATAAATGCTTAAAATTAATATAACAGCTCTACTGTCCAGGTAAACAGATCAGTAGACTATCCACATGTGAAATATAGATTATAATCCTACATTTGCAAATGTACTATAGTGTTTTTCTCCATGGAACTTTAGTTTCTCTATTGAAACCAAGAAAGGGATTTTACTAATTACCCATTTTTTTATGGGTTTGACTGAGAGGATGAATTCATACAGGATTATTAAAAATTTATAATCGGGGGCAGCTAGGTGGCGCAATGGATAAAGCACCAGCCCTGGAGTCAGGAATACCTGGGTTCAAATTCGGTCTCAGACCCTTAATAATTACCTAGCTGTGTGGCCTTGGGCAAGCCACTTAACCCCATTGCCTTACAAAAACCTAAAAAAAAAAAATCATAATCCAATGCAATCAACAAGCACCTACTATATCCTGGATACTGCGTTAATTGTTGGAGACACAAGTGATAAGAAAGACAGTCCCTGCTCTCAAGTTCCTACACAGTACAATGAAGGCAGGATGGGGGAGGCAACATCCAAAAGGAAGAAGGGAGGGGTGTATGTGTGTGTGTGTGTGTGTGTGTGTGTGTGTGTGTGTGTGTGTGTGTGTGAATAATTATGTGGGGAGAAATGACAGGGTACCACTATACAGGCAAATTGCTCCATGGAATTGAACCAGGAAGAGCAGTGGATGCAGAGTAGAGTGAGTTGAGTTTAGTTTGTCTTCTACCAAAGGAAGGCATTGTGATACTAATTCTCAGCTCTCCAACCTTCCATTCACAAGGGAGAGGAGGCTGAGGGAGGTGATATTAATTAAGGTTTGAGAAAACAGTACAATAGTGAGAAATGAGCTAATCTTGGGAAGGGAATCTTGTTGAAGAGAGTCAAAACCATGCATGGCAGATGCAAGATACACATAAAAGACATGCACACAGGATCATATTATTTGATGTAAGTTGCTCTTGTGAGATCTCTGTCCAGAGGTTGAAAATTTCTCAGCCGTGTTTATTTGCCCCACTTCAGCAAATATTTTCTGAGTATACACTCTGTTCACCATACTTACCACTGAAAGATCAGGATTACAAACGTAAATGAGATAGTGTACTATTCCTCAAAGAACTTGGGATAGATTAAAATGCACTTTTCATGCCTTTTTCATTCCTTTTCTCTTATAATTATCTTCCCAATTTATTCAGATCCAGTTTCAGAACCTTCAAATTTCTTAATCTTCATTCTAGCCTGGTTCATCTCTGTCTCTTTATTCCCTCATTCCCTAACTCAGCAGGTAGGTAGGTAGTGTAGTGGATTGATCAATAGTGCTGATGTTGGGAGGACCTGAATTCAAATCTGTACTCAGATACTTGACATTTACTAGCTATGTGACCTTGTTCAAGTCACTTAACCTCAATTACCTTGAATCCAGGACCATCTCCAGGTGTCCTGATTCATATCTTGCCATTGGGCCCAGATGACTCTGGAGGAGAAAGTGAGGCTGGTGACTTAGTACAGCACCCCCTTACTCAAATCCAATCCATATGCTTGGCGTAGCATCATTTCCCTGATGTCATGGTGTTCTTCAAGAACAAAAGACAAACATTAGCTGCTAGAACAATTATATCTACATTCGTAACCTTCTTTCCTTTCTCCCTATTCTCCCAGAATATTAGACTTTGGAGCTGATAAGGCTTGAATTTAAGCCCTAGCTCTATTACCTTGGGTAATCAACCCTGTTGTGCCTTAGGGTTAACACTTCCACAGGGGTTATATCTCAACCTCCCCTTTCACATTGTCTATCTAAGTCAGGGGGACTCCCCTCATGTTTATAATGGTAACCCTTAGGTGTTGCAGGTGTTTCTATTACTGTTGCTTTTACCTCAGTTCCTCATCTGTAAAATGAGCTGGTGAAGGAAATGGCAAACCATTTTGATATCTTTGCCAAGAACCTCCCCACCCCCACTCCAATGGAGTCATGAAGAGCTAGACACAACTGAAATGATTAAGTAACAAAACAAATCTCCATGTGGTGGACACCCCATTTACTATCAGACAACCAGAATGATTTAACTTTAACCTTAATTCCTATATTATTATTAAGAACAATTGGAATGAAATCAGTCTCCCACAAGTATATGCAGAGTCCAGGGGAAAGTCAGTTTAAGATTAGAAAACATATGTGGCAAGGAGTTAGCTCAACTATTGGTTGGATGGAAGTCCTTTTCTCCTTTTGTGGAATTCTGATTCTCTTGAGGTGTAGCTCTCTCCTGGACTGTAAGAGTTGATAGCTTTAAAGAGCCCATAGCTATATTCTTTCCCCTAAATGAATCATGTTTTCTGAAGCTGCAAGCTGTCTTTCTTTAGTATGTTTAGTTTTTCCTTTCACAGCTGCCAGCTGGACATATTGTCTAATATAGGTCCATTCCCTCCAATGACATAATCATTGAGAAGAAAGACTGTGGGACATTTTGGGCTCACTTTTCTCCCACCCTGCCCTTTGGTCACAGGTGCAAGACTCCTGGCTCCCAAAGATTAACTCTTTCCCTTCTTGAGCATCTTCTCTTAATATATATGTTCAAAGGTGTATCTAATTGTTCCAACCAATTCCAATATAGCTCCTGTTTATCATCATCTAATTTCATCTAATGGCAAAAAGCATTTCATTCATCCCAAAATAATTAGGCCTTGTTTGCAACTCCTTTATACCTTAATGATGATGATGATGATGATAATAAATGACTAACATTTATATAGTGCCATGTCATTGGCACTGTACTAAGAACTTTGTGACTATTATCTCACTTGATTCTTACAACTATCCTGGAATATATGTATCAGTATATCCCTATTTTACACATGAGGAAATGGTGGCAAAAGAGAATAAGTGACTTACCCAAGGTCACATAAGTTATAAGTAACTAAGGTCAGATTTGAACTTAGATTTTCCTTACTCCAGGGTCCAGTGCTCTATCTACTACACCACCTAGTAGTTTCAGGGAGTAGAACCCCTTACATAGTTACATAATATGTACATTATTAATGCCAGTTAATGGGAACTAATCCAAGAACATGTTCCTCCTGGTATATTATAGAGGTATGTACTTCCTGGTGTTTTATACAGAGATCATTTGTAATGCAACTAAGTCTTATTGATGCAAATAATGAATCCCATGAAGAGGTTGCATTATTTGAATTCACACTATTTGAAATTATTATGACCATAGGTAAAATATGATCATTAGTGTCAGACCAATGGAAATATTCAATGAAAAATTTAAAAATTGACTACCTCTTATGATTTGTCATTTGAACTTATGGAATGTGACTATTTCTCAATTGTTTTATTTCAACATGTGAAAGTTTGGTGAACCTTCTAAGCATGAATGAGCAAAGAACTGATACTATGTGGTGACAGCTTTTCTGGAAGGTTTTGGAGCCATAATGTTTGAAAAAGGAACCATACTGAATTTGCATACAAAAGGATCAGATCTCTTCTAGCCTTACTTTGCACTTCTTTCTTGGCAGTGAGAGAAATAAAAACTGCTATGAGACTCTGGGGGTGGGGGGAGGGTGGCATAGTTTGGCCCCACCTCATCTTGTACCACTTCTTTTGTATTTAATCTTTACTGATCACATGTAGGGGAGAATTCTGAGATGGGGATGAGATTGGCATTGGTATTTTTACTCATAATTGAAGTCCCAAAACTTATGACAGAGTCTGCTGGTAGCCAATGAAGTTGATTCTGGTGGGGAGGCATGGTCCTAGGGAACTTGCTTTACTTAAACCAATAGTTAATTGACTTGATAGTCAAGACACCATATCTTGTAAGCAAAGAGACTGGTCAGTGTTTATGCTATACTCAGAAGTGAACTTGATGGGGACTTCAGTAAGAGAGAAAAGAACTCTTCAGACCAGGAATAATCCTCAGTTATATATTCATTACATGTGGGTATTTGTACCTTTGGATTTCAAATATGAGTCCAAAATTTCAGGGACAAATGAATTCAGAGGTAAGAGTATCCCTCTCAGTTTAAGATTTTTTTTTTATGAGCTTGGATTTCCTTATTTTGCAGCAGTCACTCATAGACCCAACCCTATACTAGCAGTGAATGTAAAAGCTTTGGTCTGTTCTTTTTCTCTATGGTTCATAACTCCTTAGACAACCTGGTGAAAAGAGGAATTTACTAAAACAGTACAGGAAGAACAGTAGTAAGTCTGGAACACATACCTGAGACCATTCTAGTGTCAGACTATGAGGCTCCCTCCAGTAGTGGATGCTATGGACTTGGGGGGGGAAGTTATTTCAAGTTTTATCTGTTGCTATCCATTTTGAGTAAATATTCTTTTGTGAAAATTAATTAATAATAACGTGATATTTAATATTGGGAGATACTAACTGCTGAATTGATGTTGAGGAAATCACATTGGGTGGGGGGTGGGGATCATAATCAATAACATTAGTAAAGCTTCAACTACTCAGGGTTACCCCTAGAACCTTAAAAGAAATAGAACCTCTGCCTACTTCAATTATGAGTCAAAATAGAGAGAATGAGTCTAAAAGGCTGCACTAAGATGACCTCCTCTATAGTTTGAAGAGTTCTTTGTAAATAGTAAATGAAAGCTATTATGAGTGAGGATGTTTTGGGGTTTTTTCAGTTGATATATGACATTCAAATCCTGGCAAATTATTTATGTGAACTGTCAGTCAAAAACTGAATGTGGTAGGGAGTTGTTAAGTTGGGACTAAGCTGACTGGAAAAGCTTGTGGTAGGAATAAGGAGCAGATAACAATAATGATTTTTTTCCCCTCTTGTAAATTTAATTAGGGGAGAGGAGGAAACAGAACTGATTATTATTAGTATGTTGTTCATCCTTTGTTTTCAAAGAGGACCAGTGACAACATGGATGATGTCTTGACTTGGTCTTGAATTAGATGTCATGAGGCAGATTAGCTGAAAATTATTGACCTCACTCTCTCTTCCTGAATCATCAAAGTCCAATGGCAGGACAAGATGACTGCTGAAGCCTGGAATGGAGTGGATGATTGGCTTATCTAAGCACTCAACAGTAACTGCTTCATCTACCTTCATGGTGTTGGAATAAATTGTGCTCATCCTCCCAGCCCTCAGGGAGAAGTCTTCATTCATGTACTTGAGGTAGCTATCACCCTAAATAAGTCACAGATGGGTTTGAGGGCTGTTTGTTACCCTCAAGCTGGTTTAGCCCATCTACCAAGATGGATTTACTAAAGTGTTGCTGCTGCACACACTATAACTTCTTGTAGCCATAGGTAAGAGTTAGGTGAAGGTGGACCCCAAAGCTGGATGAGCAGCCCTGAATAGGGGGACTTAGCTAGCCCTCATACCAGAGGTGCTGGTCCTTCTTGAATATCCCATACATTCTATTATTATTGCTGTTCAAAGAAATCATTTTATTTTTGACTATTAAGATTGAGTGCTTCCAGAAAATCAATTTGAACCCATCCTTAAATGTACAAGCTGATCAATAACAAATTTTATAATTATTATGTTTTATAACTATCACTATTTATAATTATTATAACTTGTCCCAAAAATATGTTAACCTAGGTGCCCTTCCAGTGGAAGAGTGATCTTCCCATCTACCCTCACCCAAAGTCAATCTTTCATTTTTATTTTTTGAAGGAGTAGTAGTATAAGACACAGGATAAGTAGGAAAAAATGGTTTGAAATTCAATTATCTTTCCTTTGAAACCCACTTCTAACTTTCTTTTTTAAAATAATTTTATTTATTTAAGGCAATGGGGTTAGATGACTTGCCCAAGGTCACACAGCTAGGTAATAATTAAATGTCTGAAATTGGATTTAAACTCAAGTCTTCCTGACTCCAAGGCCAGTGCTCTATCTACTGTGACATCTAGCTACCCCTGTTCCCCCCCCCCCCTTTTTTTTGAGGAAAAAAATTCTCATTCTGGACTTTCAGGTTCTCAAACTTCTTGATAGCCTTGATTCTTCACTCAACAAAACTAATCTATTCAAAGGCATCAATGATCTCAATGACCAAATCTGATTGTCCTTTTTTCAGTTTTCATTTTTTTTGATATCTCTGAACAATTGATACTGCTGACCACCCTCTTTTCTTTGTTTAAGTACCATGTATAGACATATGACTTCCATATCTAGATCCAGTCTCTCTCATGAACTCCAATCCTGTACTTCCAGCTGCATTTTGGAAATTGTGAATGCTTCTCAAACTAATCATATCAAAACCAGAATATATTATTCCCTTCTTACCCCAAAATCAAACCTCTTTTGAATTTCCCTACATCTAATGAGAGTACTATTATATTTCTTAGGCATCTAAGTTTACAATGCAGTTAGGTGGTACAGTAGATAGAGCCCTGGCCTTCAAATCAAGGAGACTAATCTTCCTGAGTTCAATCCTGTTTTCTGTGGCAGCTAGGTAGGACAGTGGATAGAGTGCTAGGTATAGCATCAAGACCTGACTTTAAATCTTTCTTTAGAAACTTACTAACTATGTGACTCTGAGCAAGTTACTTACCTTTTTTTACCTCAGTTTCCTCATCTGTAAATGAACTGGAGAAGGAAATGGCAAAGCTCTCCAGTAACTTTGTCAAGAAAATCTCAAATGGAATCACAAGTCAGGCACAACTAAAAATAACTGAACAACAACAACTAACGTTTTTTTCTCACCCTACAATCCAGCTATTACAATTTCTCAATATTTCATATGCATTTCTCACATAACCACATCACAATTAGACCCGTATCACTTTTCATTTGACCTGTAGAAACAACTTCCCAATTGGTTTCTCTCCAAGTTTCTCCACAGTCTAAGCCAAATCAACTGTTTTGACCATGTTACTTTCCTCTTTAATGAAATCCAGTGGTCTTCCAATTGAGTGTAGGATCATACATTATTTTATCATTTCAATATTTCATAATGTATACAATTATTAGTTCAGTAGTATATTTATATGATTTAAAAAATAAATACATAATTTTTTCTGATAGGGGTACATGATAAAAATATTTGGGGAACTATTCTTTTAGAATATGACTTCATTTGCAAAATACTAAAGAAAAAATAAAGATTATAATTAAAATGATACTACTCTAATTTGAAAAGAAATTGAGAAAATGAGTCCAAGAGAGCTTGGTATGTGACTGAGTTTAACTAGTTTTATTCCAAGAAAAATCAGGAAGGACAAGAAAAGTCAGAAACAGGATAAATCTGCTATAATGTGATATTAAAACCACTCCATTTGTCCTCTGCTGTATCTTTCCTAATACATTATAAAAAGTTATAGTAGCCCATATGAAGAAGAAAAATAATTGGACTTGATCAAGTACACACAAAAGAAATATGATGATAATGACATAATTTTTAAGTTTATTGTTTAAACTGATAGGGACAACACTGTTATAATTGTACACAATGCCTTCTTCTCATCCTGGTTCTTTCATTTAGATTGGTGTTTGCTTTTCCCTGACCAGCCAATGATTCTGGCAGAGGACTCTGATATGATTGTTATAGCTGTGTAATCAATCAATTTTTATAATATTGGCTTGTGCTATGGCCAGAACCTTTGACTCTCAAGTTGAAGAAAGTACTCATAGTATAAAGGTATGAGACTTTGGTAAGCCTTTGGCTTTTTTTCATTTGTTGATGCCTAGTTATGTTTTCCAACTTTTTTTTTGTCCACTTTTGCAGTATACTTGCCAAAGTCTGAAGTGTGTGTATCAACTTAATTTGGAGATTTCTTCCAGTTCTTTGTAGAATATTTCTTTCTCATCACTTTATTTTAATCAATGTTAGAGCATAAACCACAAACCACCCTCATGATTGTTTGTTTAGACTCATCATGATCCTTACAAAATGAAATGACCAAACAGTTCATGAAATGATGTTTCTCATTAATTTTTTGGGGGGGTATAATGAGAGTACTTCCACCAACTTTTTCATTCACCTCTCAAAAGAAAATCTGCAAGCCAATTTTTTGCAGTTATTTCTTTATATATTCTGACTTCCATTAAAATGAGTATGATTCATGTCTTCGATTTTGTGCAAGTTGCTGGACATTAAACACATTTCATGTTCAGAACACCAATAGTTATATAACTGGTAGATAGTGTTAACACTATGATCATTTATATCCTTTGCCCCCTCTCCTGCCCCTGTGCCAAATCCCTTGTAAAAGGAGATCACAATCACAAGGATTTTGGGCTATTTTGTATTTTTAACTGTTTTATGAATTGCCATCACCAAAAAAAAGAAAAATCATTGCCTAGGGCCAGCCTTCTGGTGATGGTATTCTAAAAAAACAAGTCCTGCCTTTCCTGCCTCTAGAATGAATCTGAATAAATTTATCTATTTCTTATCAAAAGAAAGACTTTAACAGAATTTCTCTATCATACATTTCTTTTAAACTTTTTTCTCTTACCGCAAAAGTAAAAATTCCTACAGGATCATTAGAATGAAGAAGGTCATTTCTCTGATAGGTTTCCTAACTTGCCATATGTCCAAGCTCTTTTTTTTTATCATTTATTTATTTATTCTTATTTTGTACAAATAATGTTTATATACATTACTAAAATATTCTTGTTTAAGAGTAAACATAATACCCCCTCCCCCTCCAAAATATAGACCTGCATGAGTGATAAAGGGGAGAGAAAAAATCAAAATTAAAATTAAAAAAATAATAATAATTGTAGGTATAGCCAGGTGGCCCAGTGGACAGAGCACCAGCCCTGGAGCCAGGAGCACCCGAGCCCAAATCCTGCCCCAGACACCCAACAATCACCCAGCTGTGTGACCCCATGCAAGGCACCCCAACCCCATTGTCCTGAAACAAAAACAAACAAAAAGACCCAAAAATAAAATAAAATAGTAATAATATTAAGGGTGGCTGGGTGGCAGACAGAGCACTAGCCCTTGATTCAGTAGCACCCAGGTCCAAATCTGGCCTTAGACACCCAACAATCACCCAGCTGTGCAACCCCAGGTAGGCCACCCAGCCCCATTTGCCCTGCAACCCCCCCCCCAAAATCATCATCATCATCATCATCATCATCATCATCATCATCATCATAAATGTGCTTCAGTCTGTGTTCTAACACCACCAGCTCTGTCGTGGGTGGATCACATTCTTTATGATAAGTCCATCACAAAAGTTACTTCCATATTTTTCCACCATTGCTTTGCTGATTGCAATTCCCTCCATTCCTACTTCTCCACTACCATGTACTATATTTTCTCTCTCCTTTCACTCTGTCTCTGAGTGGCAGCAGACAGATCCCTGGCCCTAGGGTCAAGAGGCCCTAGTCCACCTAGCCCTATGGTCCTGGACAGGCCATCCAATCCCAGCCCCTTGCAAGAAGTAAAAAAGAAAATGTGTTATATCTGACCACCTTCCCCCTGTCCCCCTTCTCTCCTTCTTACTCCAGATGTCTATACCCCATTGAGTATATATGCTATTTCCTCTCCTAGCCACCTCTGATGAGAGCAAAGATTCCCTCATTCCCCCTTGCCTTCCCCCCTTCCATATCATTGCAATAGCTCATTGTAATAAAGAAAAATCTTATTATATGAAGTATCTTAGCCTATTCCTCCTCTCCTTTTTCTTTCTCCCATTACATTTCCCTTTTATCTATTGACTCCATTTTTACACCACAATATATCTTCAAATTCAGCTTTCTTCTGTGCTTCATCTATAAAAGCTCCTTCTACCTGCTCTATTAAATGAGAAGGTTTATATGAATATTATCAGTATCATTTTTCTATGCAGGAATACATGTAGTTCATCATCATTGAGTCCCTCATATTTTCCCCTTCTCTTCCACTCTCTATGCTTCACCTGAGTCCTGTATTTGAAGATCAAACCTTCTGTTCAGCTCTGGTCATTCCAACAGGAACATTTGAAATTCCCCTGGTTCATTGAAAGTCCATCTTTTTCCCTGGAAGAAGACATTCAGTTTTGCTGGGTAGTTCATTCTCCGTTGCATTCTGAGCTCTTTTGCCTTCCGGAATATTATATTCCAAGCCCTACAAGCTTTTAATGTAGTTGCTGCTAAGTCCAGTGTGATCCTGACTGCAGCTCCATGATATATGAATTGTGTCCTTCTGGCTGCTTGTAATATTTTCTCTTTGACTTGGGAGTTCTGAAACTTGGCTATAATATTCCTGGGGGTTGGTTTTTTTTGGATCTCTTTCTTGGGGAGATCAGTAGATTCTCTCAATTTCTATTTTGCCCTCTGCTTCTAGGATATCAGGGCAATTTTCCTGTAGTAATTCTTTGAAAATGATGTCAAAGCTCTCTTTTCCTGGTCATGACGTTCAAGTATTCCAATAATTTTTAAATTATCTTTCTTAAATCTGTTGTTTATCAGTGTTTATTGGTGATTATCAGTTGTTTATTCAATGAGATATTTCACATTTTCTTCTAATTTTTCATTCTTTTGGTGTTGAAGTGTTGTGTCCTGATTTCTTGTAAAATCAGCAACCTCCCCCAGTTCCATTCTTTGTCTGAAGGATTTGTTTTCCTCAGAGAGCTTTCTTATCTCTTTTCCCATCTGACCAGTTCTGCTTGTCAAATCATTCTTCTCCTCAATAACTTTTTGAACTGTTTTATCCATTTGACCTATGCTGGTTTTTAACATGTTAATTTTCTTCAGCCTTTTTTTGTATCTCCTTGACTAAGCTGCTGACTTCTTTTTCATGTTTTTTCCTGCATCTCTCTCATTTCTTTTCCCAATTTTTCTTCTACCTCCCTCACTTGATTTTCAAAGTATTTTTTGAGCTCTTTCTTAGCCTGAGTACAATTTCTGATTTTCTTGGAGTCTTTAGATGCAGGAGCTTGTGCTATCTCATCTTCAGACTGAGTATTTTGATCCTTCTTGGGATCACAAGCAAAGTATTTCTCAATGTTGTTCCTCTTTTTTCTTTGCTTACTCATTTCACCAGCCTGTGCCTGGTTTTGGGGGCTTTCTGAGCTTTTGAGTATTAGTGGGACACCCCCACAAGGATCTCCGTGTGTGAGGCTCTGTCTTCCCTCCTGTTCTGTGAATGACCACAAGCGCACCCCTCTGCCACAAGGTTGAGATGGGGGTGGAGAGGCTCTGCTGTTCTATTGGGGGGGGGTGTTCTAGACTGCATTCAGGATCTGAATGTGGTCAGAACCCCAGAGTCCTGATTCAGGGACAGAGGACAGACCTCAGCAATCTCTCTTCATTCCCCTACCTAGGCTCAGCATTCACACCTGGGGGCTCCTGCTTACTGGCTCTGTTTCTGGTTCCTGGATCTGGGCTGCCCTGGCCACGTTGCTCGCTGTGCGTCCTGAGGGCTGGGCTTCACGTGCTCACTCTGGTAGAGGTTCCCCTGCTGATCCCCCAAGTTGTGCCTGGTGCTCCCTGAGGTGTAAGTCAGGAAACTCCCCAGCTTCTGTGAGCTGTGGCTCCCAGCACTCTGGCTCTGCTTCAGGGAGGTTGAAGTTCCTTCACTCTGGTGGGCTACCCCTCCAACCCTGTGGAGTGGAGCCTTTCTGCTGTTTTCCAGGTTACCTTGGGCTGGAGAACTGCCTCACTGCATCCCTATGTGGGTTCTGTCTCTCAAAAATTTAGTTAGAGTCCTTAGCTTATAAATTTTGAGCAAGAACAACTAAGAGACATCCTCTCCTGTGGCCATCTTGGCTCTGCCCCCCCCCCCAAGACTCTTTTGATGACCAAGATCTGACAAGAATTCTAGACTTCTAGGAAAAGGAGAACTACAATATACCATGACTTCCAAGTCCCAGACTTACATGAAGGAGTTTTTTTTGAGTATTACAGGCTAGTGGATATAAATTTTAACTCTTTTTCATATCTTCCTAAGAGCATTCATTTCATTAGACATTTTATTAATTATCTGTTATGTGCCAGCATTATATTAGTCATTGGGATAAAAAGATGGAAACAAAATAGTCCTTGTCCTCAAAGAGCTTAGGGCAAAAAAGCATGTAAAAATAAGCAAAGATAATATATACACAAAGTAATTTCAGAACTGGAGTAGCCACGACTTCCTAACAATTGGAAATATGATAAAGGCCTATGTTGGAGGTAGTTTTTGGAATACTTTAAGACAAACTGGTCTATAACAAAGATCTACATTTAGCATTGTCTCTACAACAAGGAGATTTTTTTTTTGAGGCAGTTAGGTGATGCAGGTAGAATAGAGTAGTGGGCCTGGAATTAGAAAGACCTGAGTTCAAATTCAGCCTCAGATGCTCAGACCTTGAATAAATGCTTTTTACCTCAGTTTCCTCAAGTGTAAAATAGATAAAATGATAGCAATTACTTTACAGGGATGTTAGGAGTATCAAATGAAATAGCATTAGTTGAGTGCCTAACACAGAATAGATGCCTAATAAATGTTTATTCCCTTCCCTTTCTCTTTAATAAAAAATTTGCCAACCAAACTATCAGCCAGCTGGACCTTCTATCTAGTTCATCTTTGATATTCATTGATTTAAGAATCTTCTTATTTATTTTTCTGTTTTCTGGAGCAATGAGGTTAAGTGACTTGCCAAGATCACATGGCTGGTAAGTATTAAGTGTCTGAGGTTGAACTCAGGTCCTCCTGACTTTAGGGCTGGTGCTCTATCTACTGCATAGCTGCCTGTCCTATTGGCACTGTGTAATTCAACAACATTCATTAATTAATATTACTAACCACTTCCTCATTGTGATTTTCCTGCAAATTTTTCCTTAGGTGATTATTCAGCCCCAAGAATTTATCTTCTTCATCTAATTCCACTTTTCCTAACCACAGAGCATAATCAGTCTATGCATTGAGTTGGTTCCTTTTTGTGATGAAAGTACACAAATATTCCAAGGAACAGGCCTGTTCTATTTCCTCTTATCTACATAAGTTTAAATTCATTCAATCCAGTGACATAGATAATTCATTAATTAATTATGGAATTAATTGTGGAATCGTATCATCTCAAACACTGATGTATTTTCTCTGACACCAAGGGCATTTTTGAACATATTCCAAAAGAGTAGAAATCCTGTTCTGGAATGCATAAGGATAGAGAAGCAAATGAAAAGACCTTGACACTTTCACCTTCCTCTCAGGCTTTAATATTATCCATTTGTAAGAAAGCTGGGTTTTTTTTTTTTAAACTCCCTAAGTAAGGTTTCAGGACTTTTCTCATCAAGCCTTTCAGCAAGAAACCTACAGATAACTAACAACAAAAAAATATTTATTAGAGTAAAGGTGGGCTAACCATACTGACTCCAGTTCATGGAAGAAGGTCAGCTTCTGAGTTGTTGCCTAGTACACTTAACAAGAATTTATTCTTTCTGACTTGGAGTCATATGATAACTTAGTATGCTTAATAGACACATGAATAATGATTCCTCAAAAAGCAACTAACAGCCTTCAGAATTTTATATTTTCTAAGTATTCAGGGTTTCCCAATAAAGTACAAGCCTTTAATGTCTTAAAACTGCACTGTTTTAGGGGCATCCTCTATTTTATCAAAATAATTTCAGGATATTTTAATGCTAGGATTATAAATATTCTTACCCAAACTTCGTCCATAGCAAATCTGAAATAGGAGGATCTTATGGGCCACTGCTCTAGCTATGTGAATCAAAGTGGAAGTCTCTGATCAAACTCAATTATTCTCACAATACTACAGTGGCAAAGAGCAAACCATGAATCAACCAGTCAGTCAACAAGCATTCACTATGTTGCAACCCTTAAGCTAAGCACTGGAGCTACAAAGATACTCCTTTCCCTTAGTCAACATGTAAATAGCTAGGTACATAGAAGATACAGAGTACATGGAAGGTAATGCCAAAAGGAAAGCATTAGATTGGCATTATTGGGAAAGGTCTATTGTAGAATTTAAGCTGAATTTGGAAGGGAGGCAGAAAAGTTAAGGGATAAAGGTGAGGAAAGAGAACATTCAGGTCATGAAATTCAGCCATACAAAAGCACAGTGCTGTGTATGTGAAACAGCATGGAAGCCAGTGTAAGAAGAACTCAGAATACCTGGAAAGGGTTAAAAATCTAAGAAGACTGGAAAGGTAGGAAAGTTATGGCATAAAGAGCCTTAAATAATGAGAAGACTGAGAAGACTTTATATTGATTTTGGAGATAAGAGAGTCACAGGACTTTATCAATCAATTAAACAATAAACATGTATTAAGTGCCTATTATATGCAAGACACTGGGAATATTAAATGCTAAGTACTGGGAATATTATAAAAGAGACAAAATACCTTGTCCTCTAGGAGTTTATTGTCTAATGAAGATGACAACAAATAAATATTTATCTATATATGTACCTATCAAATACATATATATGACATCCATTTATATATCTATCAAAAATGCTAAATACAAATATAATATATATATATATACATATATATATATGATAAGTCAGAAATAATAGACAGAGAGAAAGCACTAGAATTCAGAGGGGTTGGGAAAGGCTTCCTGAGGAAGATGGGATTTAAGTTGGGACCTAAAGGAAATCAGAGAGCCAGTAAATAGAGGTAAGAAAGGAGAACATTCCAGGTTCGGGGACAGTCAGAGAAGATGCTCTGAACTAAGAGATGGGGTGTCTTGTTCTTGGAAAAGCAAGGAGGCCAATGTTGCCATTTTTAAGAGTATTTGATGAGAAAGTTTAAAAAAAAGACTGAAAAGGTAGGAAGGGGCTTTGAATGTCAAACAGAAGATTTTATCTATTTTATCTATGAGGCAATAGGGTGCCACTAGAGTTTGTTGTGTAGGGGGATCTTGGGAAACATGGTCAGAACTATAGGAAAATCACTTCAGTGGCTGAATAGAGGATGGATTGAAGTGGGAAGATACTTGAGGTAAAAAAATCAATTAGAAGGTTATTGCTGTAGATCACAGGAAATAAGTAGAAAGAAATCCACATATAATTGTATTTTAAGAAGCAAGCATTATTAACTATTTTACAATCATGAACTGTGACAGTCTAATGGATGAAGTGACTGATTTGCAATCACCTAAGAAGCTTTGAATTCTAATTCCTACTCATGCTATTATAATCTGTACAATTCAAGGCAAATTACCACTCTAAGGCTAGTAGTTAACCAAGACTATGGAGGAAATTCCTACAATGAGGTAATTGAAGATTCTTGATGATATCAATCACACTGATTAGATTATTATTGATGAATTGCATTCTTGGAATGAAGATTCTGGACTTGATTAAAAGTAAAGGGGCAGCTAGGGGGTGCAGTGCATAGGGCACCAGCCCTGGAGTCAGGAGGACTTGAATTCAAATCCATTCTCAAACTCTTAATAATTGTCTAGCTGTGTGACCTTGGGCAAGTCACTTAATCCCAGTGCCATAAATAAAAATGTAAAGATCATGATGATATTTATTCTTTGTTCTCAAAGAAGATCATGGCATCAGGGTAGGTAATACCATGATAAGCACTTGAATTGGATTTGAGTGTTGCTTTCTCCTCCAGAGCTATCTAAATCCAGTGGCCAGATAAGAATCAGAATGAGTGGAGATGACCCTGGATGTGAGGCAATCAGAGTTAAATGACTTGCCTAAATCCCACAGCTAGTAAGTGTTAATATCTGAGGCTGGATTTGAAATCCCATCTTCCTGATTCCAAGACCAGTGCTATAAACTGTGCCACCTAGCTGCCCCCTATGGGAAGAGCACTGCATTAAAAAAAAATTGCATGTTTAAATCCTAAACTCTGATACTTAATATTTATATGAAACATGGTGAGTTACTTAACCTCTTTAGCTTTCATATTTCACATCTGCAAAAATGAGAATGGCCTAGATGAGAGATTCCTAACTTGGGCTTCACAAACCCCTGAGGAAAGATTTCTGGGGGTCTGTGGACTTTAATAGGAAAAAAATTTACATCCTTATTTTTACTAACTTCTGTTTTCCTTTATAATCATGCATTTTCTTTTATGCATTCAAAGATATTCTGAGAAGGGATTCATAAGTTTTACTAAATTTACAAAGGAGTTCATGATGCATTAAAAAAAGATAACAAGTCCAGGGCTAGATGCTTCTAGCTCTAGGTCTTATGATTATTTTCCCTACATTATTTGGTCCTCAATATTTATGTTTATCGTCTTCAAAGATGGAATGGTAAAACTAAGAAAATAAGAATGATCTGATGAACTAAGTCTCTAATTTCATGATTAATTTCCTTAGGTCTAAAGAATTTGCTCTACTCCATTCACAGTTTCTAGAAAAAGTTTCTCCTCTAACATTATACCAACAGATTGCAGACAGGCTAATGCCAGTCACAACTGCTCTGTTCCTGGGCATCTTATTTCTCGATTGAAAAAAAATCCCAGAAAGTTAAAAAATAAAAGAATCCTTCAAAACAAGTAAAAAAAATGATTGAGACCATATTTTTAAGGAGAATGAAGTTAAAAGCTCTGAATATACTCAGTTTAAAGACCTTTTCAAATTACTCAATTTCTCAAAAGACATAGATTATAATAACTCCCAATCTTTTGCACTCAGGTCATAAGGAAAATATCATATACAAATTTGGGGATACTCTGATATATGGCATAGCTTCAGAAAAAGAAATTACAGAAACAATAGTCTCCATTGTTAATTGGAAAAGTATTTTACTCAACTTGATAGTCCTGTGATTTATAAGACAATGGAGTTTAGAGTTAGAGAAATTTGAGATCACCTAATGACCTAAGTTTTCTGGGGTCCATGAATTTATAAAAATTAAATAAGGTCTTGATTGTTCTATTTCATTAAATTAGTTCCTTTTGAAATCTTGTGTTTTACTTTAAAAACACAGTCTGAGGAGGGTTGGGTTTTTTTAAGTTTTTGCAAGGCAATGGGGTTAAGTGGCTTGTCCAAGGCCACACAGCTAGGTAATTATTAAGTGTCTGAGGCTGGATTTGAACTTAGGTACTCCTGACTCCAGGGCAGGTGCTCTATCCACTTCGCCACCTAGCCGCCCACTGAGGAGGGTTCTTTAAACTCCACTGGAGTGTGAAAGAGACCCATGAAACAAAAAGATTAAGAAATCCAATTTCTTCATTCCATAAATGGGAAAAACTGAGGCCAAGAGAGCATGGCCATGAAGGGGTTGTGATCAGTTGCTCAGGAGCAATGAATGTATTCTTTGTGTCAGGTGAGTAGAATAACTTGCTTGAAGTCACACAGGTAGTAAATGGCAAAACTTTTAACTAAGATCTTCTGCCTCTCTAAATACTTCCATCCTATCAAATTGATTACAGAGTGAAATTCTCTACCGGGGATTTAGTAATTCCATGTATTGGAGAAGAAGAAATGAAAAACAATCCCTGTCCTCTAGACAAGATGTTTTTAACCATATTTTGCATCCCAGATCCCTTTGGCAGTGAATACTATGAATTCCTTTTAGGAAGAATTTAAAATTCATTAACAAAATAATATAGGATTATATAGGAAACAGATTATCTTGAAATGCAGGTTTGGAGACCCCCAAATTAAGATCCTTTGGTCACTAAATGATTCCGATATCTCTTGTAGCTAGAAATTGTATGGTCCTATAAATTACAGGACTTTGAAGATAACTAAAATAACTTTTCCAATCATCAAGAGATTCATCTTTCTATGGTGCTATGCCATGCATTGGAGTGTCCCCAAATAGGCATTTATTAGCTTCCCAAATACAAGGGTGCAAAACTTCATTGTTGCAAGTTATTACATCCCATGTCTTTTGAAACAGTGGGTTATTTGAAAATCTATTTGAATTAATTTTGGGGGGATGAGTTCAAATTCATTTCCCTCAAAATTTGGTCTCAATTTTGCTACTTTTAAACAACTGTTTGTTATCCAACTGAGCTTTGGGGGTCTAGGTGTTAAGGCAGCCACAAATTAAGACAGTATTGTCCATGAGTGTGAAGTTACATTCTAGAATGGGAGGCATAGAGGATGGTGAAGAAATATCCATGTTGAATATGAAATTCTTATGAAATATCTAGGTGGAGCTGCATAGGATGCAGTTGGTGATTGAGATTAGAGATCAAGAGAAAGATTCTAACTAGATATCTTAGTCATTTGGTTTCTTATTTCATAGGGTGGAGGATTCATAGAGACACAAAGTGAGAAGTCAGAGCAGAGATTGGATTGGGGTTGATTAAGGAAGGGATTAAGGAAAAAGTTGAACTTTGGCAGGGAGAAATTTCACCTCTTCTTTACAGACTGTTACAAAAAAGGAGAAAGTAGAGCATGAGATAAACTGTTTTGTACAGGTTGGGAAAAAAAGAAAAAAAGAACCTGCCTGGATTGATGACTTTACCTTTGTGTGAGCATCCTTTGCTTAGAAGGAAGAGCAGATGTTACAGAAGGACTGAGGAGAAAAGGTTTGAAAGAAGGGTTATTGGTAGAAAGATTTTAATGAAGGAAGAATTTTTTTAAAATGATTACTAAGCAAAAATGACTATCCTGTTGGCATTAGTATATGTTTTTAGCAAACCCACTTTACTCAGTAATATGACTTTTTCCAGCCAGGAAGTGTTAGACTTGTTTGATAACTTTCCCTAATTAATGTCACAGGTTATACTTTTACTTTATGTTCTTGCATCTATATAAAAAGGCCTTCTTTTACTAAATTCAATACAATTTTATTTAACTACAATTGAAATCTGTGCTAGGAAATTGAGACAGACCCAATATTGAAGAAGCTGACCTCTGACTAAATGGATAGAAAATATAATATATGTTAGTCCTTTATTCCGAAGAAGACCACAACCTCAGTGAGGTGATGCCATGACAAACACATGAATTATATTTGAGGGAGGGGAGCAGGCTAAGTCACCAGTCTCATTTTCTCCTCCAGAGTCAGATATGGGTCCAGTGACCAGATATGAAAGAGGACAACCCTGAATATGGGGCAATCGGTGTTGAGTAAACTGCCCAAAGTCACATAGCTAGTAAGTATCAGAGGCTGGATTCGAACTCTTGTCCTCCTGATTCCAAGCCAGTGCTCTATCCACTGGGCCATCTTGGATAGATAAAGATGCAGAAAATATAAAAAATTCAGACTGATGGGAGAAGTGAGTTGAGCAAAGGAGAAGTCACAGGAAGCATTTTAGGCAAATTTGAGGAGGGTGACAACTTTCATCTGGCAACATCAGGGAAAACCAAATGAGAGAGGTGGCAATTGAGCTAAAATTTAGTAAGTCTCAGATAAAGAATCACAGTGAGAGGTAAGAAGGATCTTTATCCAGACATAGGGCATAACTGAGGGAGGAGATAACAATAACAATAACAAACCTAGGTGGAATTCATTTCATTTGAGGGAGGCAGAGTCAATAATAGTAGAGTAGAGGGAGCATTTTAGCTGAATTCTTTGAAATTCTTCTCTAAGCAACTTTGAAATAATATGTCATATTGAAATCTGGTAAGTCAAAGCCAACCAAAGGTCAGAATGAGACTTTTTAAACCAAGAATCTAAGAAGGTCAGATGGAAAGGCCTATGATGCTAGCAGACCCATAGAACAGTGTTGTGGCAATGCTAAATGTGGGCTTTGGAGGCATCAGTGATAGCAGCAATAGTAGCAGCAACAGTTTTGGGAAGTTTCACTGTCCAAAGATTAAGGGGACTGAAAGGGTCAGAATGAGTTTGCAAGGGACTCCTGTATAGACCCTAGAGACTGGTCCAGGCACTATTTGGTAACTTATTTCATTGACTATTATTCAGTTTTTGGTTATAGTCCTAGGGCAGAACACTTGTAAGCATAAAGGAGCAGGGATCTTGGTCACAGTTCCAGGATGGAGAGGAGTTGCAAGGAATCAAGGACTTTCCGTGGTTAAGACCAGAATCCAGACCAGTAGAATAGTAGCAATACTTCTCCCCAAACCATAACATCTTAGAAGCAGGTAAATTTACAGACCACTAGGAAAACTGAAACCAGCAGGGTAAAAAAAAAAAAGTCTGAAGTGTGGGACAGAGATTCTTCATCCAGAATTCAATAGAGCCCAATGCTAACATAAGGTTCAAAGTCAAAAAATTTGTTGGTAAAAATGAGCAAACAACCAAAAAAGTTGCTGACTATAAAAGATGCTATGGTGATAAGGAAGTTCAAGACAAAAACTCAGAAGACAATGATGAAAAACATAAACAAGCAAAGCCTCAAAGTAAAATGCAGATTGGATACAAACCTAGCAGAAATTCATAGAAGAGCAAAGGAAAAGACATTCTAAAAAAAAGGACAATTTTAAAAAAATCAGTTAAAAGCACTAGAGGAAAAAATTAGGAAAGGAAATGAGAGTGAATAAAAGACAACTATGAAAAGACAATCAACAACTTGGAAAAAGAGGTTCAAAAATTGCTGATGAAAATAACACTTTAAAAAACAAAATTGGCCAAATGGTTAAGGAGGAGAAATTCACTTTGATGAGAACTCTTAAAAAGCAGAATTGATGAATGGTAAAAAAAAAATAGAAAACTTCAATGAAGAAAATAATTACTTAAAAATTAAAATATATCAAGTAGAAGCTAATAATTCCATAAGACATCAAAAGCAACAAAACAAAGTCAGAAGAATAAAAATGGAAGAAAATATAAGATATCTCATTAGAAAAACAACTGACCTGCAAAATAAAAAAGGTATAGATAATATAAGAAATATTAAACAACCTAAAAACTCTGATCAAAACAAGAGTATAGGCATAATATTTCAATTAATTTTAAAGGAAAACTGCCCTAATATCTTAGAATGAAGGTAAAATGGACATTGAAAGAATCCAACAACCACTTCCTAAAAAAAATCCAAACCAAAACTCACAGTTATATTTCATCCAAATTACAGAGCTCCCAGGTCGGAGAGAACTATTACAAGCAGTCAGAAAACATGAAAATATTGTGGCATCACAGTCAGGAATACATAAGATTTAGTAGCTACCATGTTAAACAAGTAGAGAGCTTGGATTATGATATTCTGGAAGGCAAAAGAGTTAAGATTATGGCTAAGAAGAACCTATTCAGGAAAATTTATTCAGGGAGAAATTTGAATATTTAATGAAATAGAGGACTTTGAAGCATTCCTGATGAAAAGACCAGAACTGAATTGAAAATCTGGTATTCAAACACAAGATTCAAGAAAAACACAAAAAGGCAAACATGAAAAGAAATCATGTGTTACCTTGATGCAAGAATGGAACTATTTTTTGATTAAATGAATAAATTACATATTTAATGTTGACATTAAAATGAAATACAATTTTTTTAAAGAATAAATCATATATTTATTTTTCATTTAAACTATTCATTGTTGTTATTCAGTCATTTAGGTCATGTCCAACAGTTCAAGATTCCTTTTGTGGTTTACTTGGCAAAGATACTGTAGTGCTTTGCCCTTTTTTGCTACAACTCATTTTAGAGTTAACTGAGGTAAACAAGGTTAAGTGATTTGCCCAGTGTCACACACAGTTTTTAAGTGTCTGAGGTCAGATTTTTACCTCACAAAGATGAGACTTCCTGACTTCAGACCTAGTATTCTATCTAGTGTTCTACCAAGTTGCTCCAAGTTATTTATACCAAAGTGTTTTTCTTGAAGAAAACATAAAATTGATATTACTTTATAAAATATTTGCTCTTTCAGGATTCCAAATATATTTTTAATTAAGACAATTTTTTTTTGTGAGGCAGTGGGGTTATGTGATTTGCCCAAAGTTATATAGCTAGTAAGTATCAAGTGGCAAGTCCTGATATCATTGTTTGTGTTCTTTCCACTGTACCACTAAGATACCCCCTAAATTATTATATCAATTATTATATCAATAAATTAAAAAAGCATAGTGAAAGTTCTACTTTATGCAATAAAAAAGTTGACAGCCTACAGTTGAGGATCCATAAGTTGGGGAAAGGCTAGACAAAAGTGGCATATGAATGTACTGTAATATTGTGTAGTAAGAAATGGCAAATGTTTGAAATTCAGAGAAATGTGAAATTTTGTCTGAACCAAGGCAGAGGGGAAGAAACAAACCAGGATTATGATAAAAAGAATAAAACAATGACCCTTTGATATTAATAAAAATGTCAGTATTGATTGTACAGTGAGAAGAAAGCTGAATTTGAAGTCAGAAGGACCAAATTCAAATTTGAATCTTGACCTACAATATTTGTATCACTTTCAGCAAATAACCTGTATAGATACAATTTCTTCCTTAGTAAAATGAAGTGGAAGAATTAGGTGACTTTTAAATACCCTTGCAGTTCTACATCTATTTTCTTAAAAGGAAGTTAAAGCATAAATAAATTAAGCCAGCTTGCTCTCTGAGAAAGTTAATAAAACTTATCTATTCTAAGAATAGAAAAGAAGAGAAGAATAGAAGTAAAAAACTAGAGTTTTAAATATTTCACCATTTTAATAGTTGTTTTTCTTTTGTTTTCTTTCTTACAAGGGAAGGTTTAATTCTGGAGCAAGGTGTGGGAGGGAGATTAATAATGATTAAACTGTTGAAACCCTTAATAAAAAATGTAAAGTAATAAAAACAAACATAATCATAGTATTCAGGAATAATCTGATGGTAAATTAAGTTCTAAGTTACTTAATAACTTTAGTTCTATTTATTCATTTATACCATGGAGATCATAGGTTTAGGTTCTGGGCTACTCTACCACATATTCATATACTCTAACAAGCCAGGTTCCCTCAGATAAGGTTGACTTCTTTCCTTAGAGTTCTTGAAATTAACCTTAAATAGTTAGGGAACATTTTTTCTGTAACAGTTGTTCACAGTTTCTTCTCCTATTGAATTTGGTACCAATCAGTTGTTCAGACTTAAAGAATTTTTAGAAACAATTATTTACTAACATAGTTTAGTAAGACTGGACTAAGGGTCTGGTCAATGGGTAGGTGGGACTTAAGTCTCTCCCCTTTCTTCACTCATTCCCCAATTGATTCTCCCTCAGGGGCTTAACTAAAACTTCTCACATTGGCGTGTGTGGGATATTGGAAGGTTGGGAAAACCAGTCTACTACTTCATAGAATATGAATGTATCTTTTTAATCAGTTGATTTTTTTTGTGTTGTGTATATTATCATTTCATTTAATTCAAAGTTTTCAATACTTTGGAATTGATTAAGTACTTTTCTCACCTAGTTTAATGTATTTGATTCATTCATTAGAGGTGTTCTAACCTAATGAAGGTATTAGAGTGACAAAAGCTGCATATCTTTCTAGTTACTTTAAGTGAAGGTGGGATGATTGAATAATTCATTAAATTAATACCCCTCCACACTCTTAAAGTAGGATTATAGGATCATTGACCTAAAGCTATCTAAAGCATTGACCTAAAGCAATCTAAAGATTCCATCTAATCCAACACTCTTATTTTGTAGATGAGGAAAAAAAAAAGAGGTCTGTGCAGGTACAGTGACCTGTCTAAGGTCATGCAAGTAGTAAGATAAATAGTAAGATAATAACACTTACTTCATAGGGAGGATGTAAAGAACAAATAAGATATTGTATGTAAAATACTTCGCAACCTTAAAATTCTCTATAATTGTCAGCTATTATTATCCAAGATACTGTAAAACAGAACTACCTCCTAACCCCCCTTTCTTTTTAATTTCTATCTAGATAATTTGTAAAAGCTATTATATGAATTGCCACATTTTCTCCCACAATAACAAACAGGAAAAAAAAATTAAACTCCTGTATTCTAATGAAACTGGTCCATAATCTAGTGGAAAATTTAAGAAACAGATGAACCTGTGTACTAATCATTGTCAAAAAGATCTGCTTGACATCCACTGTCCTAAAGAGGTCATCAATCTAAAGCTTAGGCATGTGACATTTAATTGGACAACACCACACAGAGGCAGTGAGGTAGCATCATTGGAGTGCTGGTCTTGGTTTCACTAAGACCTGGGTCAAAAGTTATACCTAGAAGCCATTGATCATGGGCAAACTGCTTAGCTTCCCAGATCCTCAGTTTCCTTATCTATAAAATTTGTGGATAATAATAACTATAGTACCTTCTGTATGGGGTTATTATTAATATCAAAAGAACTAATTATTCAAAGCAAACTATAATTAAAAAGGATGACAATTATTATTATTAAAAACAATTTTAATAAATATCCCACATAACAGGCCAATTCACACAGTTCCTTGAGGGTGCACTTAACTGACAGCTTCTTTCTGGGAGTCAATCAGGATGTAATTCTGCTTAAAATCTAAAATTCTTCAGGGACCATACTGTGTTTCTTTTATGGTCAAGGCAGTTGATTGGTAACACCTGGCCTTTAATTTTTTTGAGGCCAAAATTTTATCTTCCATGCTATATGGGACAGAATTCTGGGGTCTCAACCAAGAACTTGCCCACATGCTTGAGCAGATTCAAAGCTCCTTTCTGATGAAAACATTGTCCTTATCCACAGGCACCCCTGCGGCCTCCATCCAAGCGGAAGTGGGCTGGCCTTCCATCTGGGCAAGATTGCAAGGCAGACTCTTAAACTTTCACAACAGAATGACAACTCTGTCTCCTGCAATTCTTGTATCTACAGCATACGGATCCCTCTTTAATCAAGAACACAGAATATTGGCACTCTGGACACTCATCAGAGAATTGAAAGATAAACGTCAGGGATCTAGCCCTTGCCAAAAGCTTGTTAGAGGCATCTGATGGTTGAGAGAGAGACAGTCTAATGGACATATTAACTATACATTTCTCAAGAGTATCTAAACCTTGTTCCTGTATTGATTTAACACATTATAAATGGACATTTGGGGACTGGATATATTATCATTTTAGCTCCCCTATAGAGAAAAGCTAAGATTTGATGATTATAGTACCAAATCTCTCATCAGATGTTAACTATCTGTAAGATCTTGGGCAAGTCAATTAATTACCATGTGCTTCAGTTTCTTCATCTTTAAGCTGAAGGAGTTGGATCAAATAACCTCAGATATTCCTTCTACCCTGGGTCTTTAATTCAGTATAATAAATCAATAAATCTATATGAGCAGTTAGGGGTACAATGGATAGAGCATTAGACCTGGAGTCAGGAAGACTTGAGTTCAAATTCAGCATTAGACAAGTCATTATTGTTACAAATGTTTCATAAATACTTAGTCCAAAGTGAATAAAATGGTTTTTTTTATGAAGTCATCTTAATAAAAAGGCACACATCTTTCAAGGTGGGAGAGGGGCAAGGAATCTCAACAATATTAGGTCTTTTATGCTTGAAATCCTTTGAAAGGCTTTGTTCCTGTCCCTCCATGCCAATCATTGGATGGGGTCACTATCTAATTGCTATATTGGTCCCCAAACATTTTCCCTGCCCTGCTCATTATACTAATGAGCAAGAACAGCTAACTCCTGGAGCATGTGCAAAGGAGAAGGTGGAAGACCATAGGTTAATTTAGAACTAGGTGGGGCAATCTCATCAATTTTGTGATGAGATTAGGCTAAATCTTTGATCTTAAAACTCAGTACCTGCCCATAGGCAAAAATATAGGCAGACCTCAGTCTTTGTAATGTAAACTAACAATTCTCCCTTCACATTCTTGTGGATCCCAAACACCCCCATATTCCTCACAGTTACACCTCTGTTTCATCAACTTTGCAGGACTATTGTGAGGATCAAATGAAAAAACATGGTACAGTGCTTAGCACAACAGACAAATAAATGCTTGTTTCTTTCCCTATATACCTCACCCAGGTCTAATACTTTTCAGTTTTCCAAATGTAGAGTTAAGAAATATTTTTTGGTGTGTTAATACTGTTATCCAGGTCTCCATGACACATGACAAATTACTACTTGAATTCAATTCCAGGAAACAACTTGTATGCTCTCTTTTGTCAGGGGTTTCTTTTTTTTTCTTTTTCTTTTTCCTTTTTGGCTATAGCTAGTAGGCAAGGATAGGATTAGAACTGTGATCTCATTAGTATAGAGAACATTTTGATGAGGAAGCTCCCTGTACTATAGTAGATTGGCATCTTCTCTGGTTTTAGAAAGCTGTTCAGTGCATTGAGAAGTTGAGTGCTTTGCTTAGTCATACATATAACCATGTTTTAGAGACAGGATTTGAACACAGGTCTTCTGGCCAGGCTAGTCCTCTAACCATCAGAAACTACATCCTGGAAACAGAGTAACCACCAAGGTAATCAGTTTACTTCAGATGCCTGGTAACATCTATTCCATTACTCCTATTAATTCCTTTTGATCTATTTTAAATGTCTTATTTGATAAATTTTTTGTCCAAGGGTAAGGCAAAAATCTTCAACAAATAAATAACAAATAATATTTTTGTCAAGCTACCTAACTAGGAATCTATCCATTTGTATCCATTCTTCAGCCCCCAGATATTGAGTAATAGCAAGTTTTAGAGCTTCTGCTATAAACTGACCTCATTATGGCTACTGTCTGATTTTGAGTAGTATTGCATTTTGATTTACATAAGAGTTCAGTTCAATTGGTGGTAGAGTCTCCATCTTGTTATATTATCTTACAAGAATAAGATAACTCATGACATTTTAGTAAGCTGAGTATTTCATCTAAAATAGTTCTACATTTTGCAACTCTTTTGAAGGATCTATAGATTACTGTGGGCTCTAAAACTATGTCAATGGAGTGCAAAGTTTGTTATATTTGAACATGCTGGAAAAGCTTGAAGGATAGTCTTGATGATAAGCAGGATCTGCTGCTGTGAAAGGATCAATTCTTCAATAAGTAGATTAATTACCAACTGATTAATTCCATGATGATGATAATCCATGAAAATTTTTACATTCAAGAATGTGAAGTATCTATGATTTCATCCACATGGGTTACTCCTATGAGTTGGTAGATAAGCTTTAATGTGGTGTTGAAAGTATTTAGAAGATAACAAGCTCATGATTCTCCTGTGGATAGAGGAAAGTTTTAAACGGGACCATCCTGATTCTGATCCCATTCTGTGCCTAAAGGGCAATACTACCTCTACAAAATAATAGGCAGTTTCAAGAAAATTTATTGATGTGGGAAAAAAACCCACTGAGATCAAGTTAAAATTAGAAAGAGAATGGATGAATTAGAATACATTGTAATGTCTTGGATTGAAGGCTGGCCTTGGAATAAGGAATACTTCTGTCACTTACTAGCTGTATAATCATAGTGTCTCTGAGCAATTTTCTAAGATGTAGACTGGCAGAGGTAAATTCAGAATGATTAAATAACAAGTTTAGAACAGCAATAAGCTGAGCCACCTGAAATCAGGAAATATTAGACACTGAATTGGGGAGGGGTCTAGTGTTTTAGGGAGTTGTTTTACTTTTAAAAATCAAAAAGGAATGTTTCAACCCATGGTTTAAAAGTCAAACAAAAGAGGATAGGAGGTAGATTAGTAGAAGAGTTAACTTGAATTTTAATGTGGTCTTCTTTTCTCCTCCTTTACAGTAGAGTATAATAATACAGGTGATGAATATTTATTCAGCCTTAATTATACTTCTTTTGCTTTAGTGCACTTTAGATTAAAGGTCTGCTGCTGTTGATCTTTTTCAACAATATATGCCTACATTTTACATCTTTTGATTTACAAATAAAACTATGCTTATTATGTTTTCTTAGCTTTAACCCCTTTTCTCAGTTTTGTTTATATATATGCAATCTCATTCTATTTATGATAGTGTTTATGAAATAGGTAAAAATGTATACAAACATGACTTTTATCTACTGAAAATGGTGAAAATCATTATTATTAGTTCTTTCAGAAAAAAATATATTTTTCTCATACCATCTCTAATATAAGCTCTATTGCCAACTGGGTAAACCAGTTTATGCTCAAATAATGCTTAAATGTTATCTATTTCACTAAACCCATTTAAAATGTGCTAGTGTTTGGAATTAGATGATATTTAAGTCAAATGACAAGGCCAAGAAAAAGCAAAAGTAGTTACATTTAAAATAAAGAATATGTTCATGTACTGGATAAAGTAAAAGATGAAGAAATACTGCACTCAGGTATTATCTACTGTAGGAGTTGGGGGTTGGTAATGCCATGTGATCCTGATAAAAACCATTATTTAACAATTGATCCATGAAACTAGCTGCTTTTTACAAGTCTAGGTATTTGCTATCTAGCAGGATCTATACACTTTTGATTATAGCAGGTTATTAACATAAAATGAATTAAGCTACAGACACACTTTTCTATAGGGAAATATTTTGGCTCAACATTCCCTTCAGTGATCACTGAGAATACTGAAGAAGGCATTTAACTCCAATGTCTATTGAGTTTAATTGTTTTTACTTTTATTCAGCTTTACAATTGAGTGTTTTTAAATGATAGGACTCATCCACAAAACCTCATTCCACAAGTGAACAAACAAAAAGCTTTGGTTTTGTGTTTCTGAGGCATTAATGTTTAGAAATTAGGTTGTCAATCAATTCTGCCTCCTCCTTACAAATAAAGGATGGAAATCTCAGATATGGAATCAGAATACAATGCAGTGATTATGGCCTTTTTCTTTTGGATTGGTAGGCATATTTCTTAAACAAAAATATATTCATCCTTTGGTGTCCTGGGCAATATCTGCAGAAAGCAAGAAGCAAAAGACCATTAAAATCTAGACTTTGAGCTAGATTTATGTGTCTTTTTGTATGTGTCTATCTATCAGTTACTTTGATAAATTTTTGTGACTTCATTGTTACAAGTGCTTATTCTAGTGATACAAATCATGTTTCATTTGCACTTTCTTATACGTCCATGTCCTTCCATAAATATTCTACAGGGGTCCACCCAGCACACTAGAGTTCTTACTCTAGACCTTTTAACTTTGTGCATATATGTATGGAACAGCTGTCTATTCCATTAATTATTCCTTTTTGTTAAAGAGAAGCAGCTATCCACTCTTTCAGTTTATTCTTTTTCTTGGAAAATAAGTTTTACATCACTCTTCTTGAGCAATTCTTCATTGATAACCTTTTTCATAACACTTTGCCTATTGTGTTCCTTATCATTATCCATGGGTACCATTTTAGTTCTTTGGAGATTGTAGTGACCTTTGTTACTGAGTCATATAGACTCTTCAGAAAACTTCCCCTTCAGAAAACTCCTGCTTGGAATCTCAAACTCCTAACTGGTAAGAGTTCTTCATACTTAAGACATTATACTGATGCTCTCTAACTATATTCAAACTGTACTGTCACTTCCTATACCCTTTCTTACCATCTCTTGTCTACCTCTGGCTATTATCCATTAAATTATCCATTAAATCAATATTACCATTCATGGCCAGGATGTGTTGATCAATTTTCCATCAGTTTGATTCACTACTCTGCTGATCCAGCCCCAAATATTCCTCCCTGAATAGTATTTTGTGAATGTTGTTTTCCCTATGCATTTGTATCTCCATCAGGTGGGACAATAACTGGTCACATAATAAGTGCTTAAAAATGTTTTCTAAAGAAGAGGAGGAGGAGGAAGGGGAGGAGGAGGAGGAGGAGGAAGAAGAAGAAGTAAAGGAGAAGAAAGGAGAAGAAAAGAGAAGATGAAAGGAGAAGAAAAAAGAAAGGTAAAGGAGGAGCAAAGAAGAAAAAGAAAGAAGGAGAATAAAAAGAATAGAAGGAGGAGGTGGAGGAGGAAGAGGAGAAGGAGGAAGAGGAGAAGGAGGATGAGGAGAAGGAAAAAAGAATAAGGCAGAGAAAGGGAGCAGAAGAAAAGGAAAAAGAGAAGGAGAAGAGAAGAAGAAAAAGGAGGAGAGAGGAAAGGATATAATGGAGTAGGAGGAAGAAGAGGTTATTAAAAAGGAATTTCTTTCATAGATGGGATTATCAATAAGCATATATTAAGCTCTTACTATATACATTATCATGCACTTTACTAGCTTTTGGGGGTACAAAAACAAAAATATGAAACAATATCAAGTCAAGTCAGGAAACACTTAATAAATCCCACTGTTCCCTGTGGTGTGATAAGTGCTAAGATTTCAAGGAGCTTATATCCTATCAGGAGAGACAAAGGCAATAATTCAGCCCATTCTCATCCTCTTTTTCAATTTCAGGCCCAACACATTGTTCACCCACAGTGTTTGTCTAAGATATAGAAACAGATAAATGAACTCTCCGAGCTTTTCATCCAGTTAAGATATCACAATCTAGAGACACTTTCCTTTCATTTAGTTTTTCTAAATAATATTGCCGAATAGTAAATAGTAAAGTCAAACTCATTGGAATAATTATTCATTTCCTTTGGGAGGTTTTGCACTTTTCCAGGACTTAATGCAATCATCAAGGGAATTTGTGAAACCTTCTATAGAGAATTCCTTTCCTATTTAGACCCTGGACTAGAACTCTGCATGAGGATTGCAAACACCATTGGCTAGAATTTATCTCCTAGTTTTATGTCTCACTGGACATTAATAATTGGAGCATCATCAAACCAATCTCTATTTGTTGTTACATCTTTCAAAAAATTACATATAGTTTTGAAATATGTAAGGTTGATACCTTGTTGCCAGAGGTGCTTTTAGTTGGTGTTTTGCTCTATTAAATTAAAAAATTATAGTCAACAAACAACAATGTGAGTTTGTATTCTCTAGACCTTTGAGTTATTACAAAGATGTGGTCTGCTGGCATCTTATGTATTTGTAAAATTCTGGAAGCAAGCAAAATGTCCAACAATAAGAGGGTGATTAAATAAATGGTGGTATAATAATATATTGGAATACTAAAATGCTATTTAAACTGATAAGCATGAGGAATACAAAGAAGCTGGGAAAGACTTTTGTGAAATAATGCAAAATGAAAAATGCTGAAACAAAGCAATGAAGTATTTGCTTAAAAAGAATGTGAATGAATGAGATAAAGAATACTAACTACATATAATTCTTAGGCAATATTAATTGATGATATTCATGCTTAATGTTAAATTTGTGTAATAATAATAATAATAATGAAATATTTCTTTGAAAAAGGATGTGTTCAGCAAGTGTCATTTGAGAATTCTATCTTTTTTTCCCCCTCAAACTTTCACCTACAATGTCATGTATGCATGTAGGTTATTGTTATTAAAATTTTGTAGAGATGGAAAAATAGGTATATGGGACAGTAGCAAGTGATATCCCTTCGATCCCCTTTCTGTGGTAGTAATAATGTCTGTTCCCCAGCTCTAGTTATTTGAAATTTTCCTCCTTTCAAATATCTTGAAAAGTAATCCCTCAATATCCTCAAAAATGAGTTGTCTTGAGTACACATAATTTTTATGTATGCTTGATCTGGCCCAGCTACTTTTTATCATTGTTTTTAGTCTTTTTATTTTATCTCTTCAGGATATATGGAGACTAAAAGAAGAAAAAAAAAATCATAGAAATCTTTAAATATCTTTTTTTTAGGTTTTTGCAAGGCAAATGGGGTTAAGTGGTGTGCCCAAGGCCACACAGCTAGGTAATTATTAAGTGTCTGAGACCAGATTTGAACCCAGGTACTCCTGACTCCAGGGCCGGTGCTAAATATCTTTTTAAAAAATTTTTTTTAAATTTGTTCTTTGATCTTCAAATGTCCTTAAGTGATTTCAGGATGATTAGATTTATTGTCAATTTTGTTTATTTGACTCCATTCTTCTTATTGTTTTAAAATCCATTACCACCCATCTTCTTCCATCTGCCTCTTTAAGGTTTTATAAAATTAAATTTATATTTTGTACCTGTATGGTTCTTGGCTGCTGATCCCTTTAGTTGGTAAGTACATAGATCAAGTATCTACTTTCTGAGCTCTTTTCTACAATATTTGTTCCCTTTGTTGTAATGATTGATTTATATCTGTTAATTTTTTTATGAAATGATGATAACTTATGTCAATTTCTATTTTTTAAATCCTCTGTCCTCTTAGTGATTATGGTAATGTAAGCAATTTATCCGGATAGGACAAGTGAAGTTGCCTGAATGGGATGTCAAGTCTCATTTGTGTTTTTCTAAGTTGGTATCTATTTTGATCTTTACTAACAAGTCAGGAAAAAGTCATTTACTATGCTAAAATATATACAATTTCATTTTTTGTTATGATATTGCTTAATACTTGTCATGTCCAGCATCTCCTAGCTTTCTTCTTGAAGGAAAGATCCATGATAAATATATGCACAAGGCTTTCATCTCTCATAAAATATTCCTGAGTGTTCTCCAGCATATTGTTTTATCATTCTACCCATGACTATCTTAATAAAGTTATTAAGTACTATATAATCATTTGATTCATTGATGTTGTTTTGAGTCATTTCATTTGTGTTCTACTCTTCTTGACCCCATTTGAGGGTTTCTTGGCAAAGATACTGGAACAGCTTATCATTTTCTTATCCAGCTCATTTTACAGATATGGAAACTGAGGCAAATGGGGTTAAGTGACTTGCCCAGGGTCACAGAGCTAGGGGCCATCAGTCAGCAGCCACGGATTTGAACTCAGAAAGATGAGTCTACCTGACTCTAGGATCAGCACTCTATTCATTGTGTCGCCTACCTGCTCCACAGCATTATATAGTGGATGCTTATAAAATATATAATAGGGTACTTATATTGTAGATGCTTAATAAATTCCTGTTACATCATTGATATGGTTGCACTTTGATATTTCCTCATCCTTCATAAAATATAACGGTCCATTTTTGTGTTGGCATTTTGCAAGTGCTTAACATTAGTGCACTATTATGAGATAATCAAGTATCCCATGAAATGATTTCTGGCACTACCAGTTAAAAACTCCCTAAATTAAGCATTTTTATGTATATAGTGTGGCAAAGCCTACCCTCATGTAAATTCTATAAAGATCATTTTTGTTTCTTCTTTTAAATTTTTGTTTCTTACAGTCTAGTTCTTTGACACTGAAACTTACATACTACTTTTAGCCAAACTATAAAGTTGCAGCTAAATTAATATGATATTCTTTTTCTTGAACTGCAATTTTATAGGGACCATGTTTCTAAGGCTGATTAATTTGCTATACCACAACAGAGGGAGAGGAGGGGAAAGGCAGAATACAGTCCAATAATAAGTTTCAGTTGAAGTTGGACTAAAAGCTGACTTTCTACTGTAAACAATGGCCCATCCTATTCATCTCTGTAGCCACATTTGCACCTTGTGAGCCACCCTTTCCTTCTGCAGGCAGTTCACACCTCCAATGCTTTCAGTACCTGACCCCTGATAGACTGGCACAAAGTGCTTGTTTAAACTTCATTCACACCCCGCTCACATATGTGATGTGTACACTGGCAGACTGGTCTCATAGGGGCTATTGTTGACGCACTAGGAAAGGGCACTTTTGCACATTATAATTGTGATACTTTTAAAACTAATTTGGTTCAAATTAGTTAGAAAGCATTATTGGGCCAAAATGGAGCCGGCCTGGAACGTTTTATTCACAGCTGACCCTGAACTAGAACAGAACTGAAAAATTGACTGGTTGAACTCTCTGAAACAAATGATGCCTGAGTGGTTTCATGCATAATAACCGCCTCTGATTTAAATGGGGCCATCAGTCAGCAGCCACAGAAGCTACAATCTAACCTATATATTTCTAAAAGGCCTCTCCCTGGAGGGTCTAAGCCTCCCAATAAGCATGCTGCTTAAATATACAACATGCAATAGGAATAGAATGTATCCTTTACATTAAATTTAGGGTGACTTCAGGAGTAACTGTGGCAAGCCATTGCAGAGTTGGAATGTAAAGCAGGGACCTATTTGGTGTATGTACCCTTCCTATTAAAATCACTGGGGGGGGTGCTGTATCATGTATAGAAAAGATGGAATGCTGTTATTGAAATTCAAAATTTCTGGATGCCCATCAATTAGGGAATGGCTAAACAAGTTGGTACATGAATACTATGGAATACTATTGTTCTATAAGAAATCATAAATGGTCAGACTCTAGAGAAGTATGGAATGACTTATGGGATCTGATGCTGAGTGAAGGGAGAAAAACCAAGAGAACAATGCACACATCAACAAAAACATTGTGAAATGAATAAACTTGATGGAAGCAGCTCCTCTCAGCAGTTCAGAGAGCTAGGACAACTGAATTAGACAGGTTATGGACTATGTTATCCCCATCCAGAGGAAAACAAAACAAAACACACACACACACACACACACACACACACACACACACACACACACATACACACAGACACAAACACAACCCTTCAGAATCTGATGAACATTTAATAAAAATTATCTCTTATGTATCTCTTTCCCTTAATCCTAATTCCTCATACCAAAAATAACAAATACTAATTTGTAAACATGTTTATCAAAACATGTGTGCACAATGCTAACCTGTTTGCCACTGAGGGTAGAAGGGATGGTAGAAGGAAATTTTGTAAATTGAAAATATGCATATTCAAATGGCTGAAAATAAATAAATAAATAAACAAACAAATAAGCAAATAAATAAATAAATAAACAAATGGAAAAAAAAGAGAAATTTAAAATTCCTGGGTTCATATCTGGCCTCTGACATTTACTAAGTAAATAACAATGAGAGACTCTATAATCCTCTAGTTCTTCATCTTTAAAGGGGAGGAGGGGGAGATAATAATTTTAGTCTATTATTTTACTAGGTAAAGTAATGGATAGAGTTTTGAGATCAGAGCTTTTAAATCAGATATTTAGTAATTATATGACCTTGGGCAAATTGCAACCTCTTTTTCCCTTAGTTTCCTCAAATATAAAATAGCAATAATAATTACTGTAGTAATTAATCTCCAAGATTTTTGTGAAGATAAAATGAGATGATACATAAAAAGTAATTTGTTAATCTTAAAGGATTTTATAAATATGGACTATTATTATTAAAATAAAGTATTGGTCAACTTTAAAACTCTGAAACTCTAGCTATTATCATTTTTAATATTTGAACTTTCCAAGAAGGAAGGAAATAAACATTTAATTACCTACTATGTCCAGATGCTGTTTTATAAATTTTATAAATGTTATGTTCTTTGATTGCCATAATACCTTAAGAGTTGTTATTGTTAACCCCATTTTACAATCAAAGAAATTGAGACAGAAGTAAATGATTTGCCCAGGGTCACTAGGAAGTATTTGAGTCTGGATTCTAGGCCTAGTGCTCTATCTGCTACACCAGAGTTTCTTTTTTTTTTTTAGGTTGTTTTTTTTTTGCAAGGCAAATGGGGTTAAGTGGCTTGCCCAAGGCCACACAGCTAGGTAATTATTAAGTGTCTGAGACCAGATTTGAACCCAGGTACTCCTGACTCCAAGGCCGGTGCTTTATCCACTAGCCACCTAGCCGCCTCGCAGTTTCTTTTAATCCTGAAATCGTTCCTTTCTCCCTCATAGACAAAATAGAAAAACTGAGATTGACCGAACAAATGAAACAGCTTTTCTCTCTGCCTGGTTCAAAGCGATTAGCCTTCATTCCCTTAGTTTTGAACTTCAGTCAGTGTTTTAAAAAAAGAAATTGTTGAGTATCTTGCTTCTTAAGGACCATTTATTTCCTCATGATTCTTGATAGACTCAGTTCTTTCAATTTTTATTAGGTGAAAATTCTATTCCAGTGTTAGGTAATAATAATAACAATAGTTCACATTTATATGAAGATTTACAAAATAATTTACATATTTTATATTATTTGATAACAACTCATGGGAAGGAGGTACTATCATTATCATCCCGATTTTAAGGCTGAGGCAACTTAGGCAGACAAAGGTTGAATGACTTCGCCAATGTCACTCAGTTTGTCTTTGCAGTAGGATTTAAGATCAGATCTTCCTAATTAAATACGAAAAACTACCTAAAGTTACAAAATTCCATAACAAAGATCTCCATCAACTTCCTCATAATAGTGTCCTATTGCATTTGTCAGTCATTTGAGATTTCATATCTTTTCAAAACAAATACAGGCTTACATGCTTGAGACATATATGATGAACTTTAGAGGTAAACAAAAAAGATAGCCCTAAGTCACTTCTGACAAGATTTACTCCTCAAAATCCTACAGTACAACAAAGACTTCATATCATTACTCCAGACCTGACAAACCACTTAGATTAAAGTCAAAGGCATGTCCTAATCATCATCCATGTAGCCACTTTTTCCCCATTTTTCCCTTTGCATTTGTATGCTAATCATGAGGAGCAAAAATAGACTTAGATTGGAAATCAAAGATTGGTTGTATACAGGTAATAGAGTGCTTGAACGTTTTATTTAAAGATAGAAGGCTCTTGAACCAGGCTTTATTATTGAACTAAGACTATCTATCCTTTTTGACACTTTTTAAATTAAGTTCTTCCTCTAATTTATGTTTTTGTCAGCTTTCTTCCTTTACCTGGCTTTAAACTGGCTTTTTTTTCATTCTAAGTAATAAACTACTCTGAAGCAGAGGAAAAAAAATTTTAATGACTCCAGGAATTCATATTAACAAAATGGATCATTTGTATACAGCCATAGAATTATGAACCCTTTTGAAATAGCTGCCAGGAGGCTTTACCTGAAGGTACAAGACTACCATAACAAGGCTCAAATTTTCATTTTCTCTGTCCTAAAATCTTTGATGCCCTTTGGTAAGTGTGGTGCAATATATATGTTTTGAAAATGGGAAGACAAGTTCTTTGAATACCATATTATAAGATCAAAAATAGACAACATAAAGGGTAATGTGGAGATCAAAACCACTGCTGAGGTCAAAACTACCAGTCTTACTCCCCACCCCCGACAGAAAGTGTCAAATTCTAATAAAGTGTATAGCAGATCAAATAGAAATCATTTTCGTTTCCCTGGCTTTGTACTACCAGTTATATCTACCTCTTCATGGATGCTTAATCTACCTCTTTATTATCATTAATCCAACCTGCCTCCCAGTATGTTGTATATCCTGTCTCACTTCCATGGAATTTGAGAGAGCTTCAGACAAACAGAACAGGGTAGCAGCTGCAGTGTGATGAGTGGTGGCAGCCAGATAATCTACTGTGATATCTTGTTGGAGAAAATTTGGGACAATGTAATTTCCCCAACTTGACATGATCCCTGCCTGGATAATGTAAGCCAAAACATAACATGCAAATTCCTTGGCTGCACAGAGTTATCTTCATTTTCACATTATCCACATTCAAAAAAAACATATATGCTTAGTGGTCAGATGGAAGTTAAATTTATAGCATCCTCAAGTTTAAGAGAAAGGCAAACATTAATTTTGTTGTTTATTTGACTCTTTGTGACTTTATTTGAGGTTTTCTTGGCAAAGATACTAGAGTGGTTTGTCATTTTCTTTTCCTGTTTATTTTACATATGAAGAAACTGAGGTGAAGAGAGTTAATTGACTTGCCTTAAGTCACACTTGCCTAAAGTAAGTGTCTGAGGCCAAATGTGATCTTGCAAAGATGAGTCTTCCTGACTCCAGACTTGGCATTCTATCCTCTCTGACACCTAACTGCCCAACAGATTAATAAAACCAACAAAACAAATTAAAAAAAACCAAATATTACAAATGATGATGCACAAATTCTTTGAAACAGCTTTCAGTGGAAAACAACATGGTATAGTTGTAAAGATCACCTAACTTGGAGACAAGGGACATGAGTCCAAGTCCCTACTTGACTATATATTAACTCAGGCAAGTTAGTGTTTCTCTCTGGATCTAATTTTGTTTACTTGTAAAAATAAATATTTTATGAAAAAAAGGTTCCTGGACCTATTGGGGAATTGTTATTTCAATAAACATTTATTGTGTTCACTCTGTACAGGATGGATTGCCTTCTAATTCTATTCCTCTTGCCTGGAATAAAGGCAATTAATATTTCTTGCTATTCATTTATTATTTCTAAGATTCCTTTCATTAAAGGAATAATTCTCCAATCAAATTCATTTCTTGGGGTGGCTAGGTGGCGCAGTGGATAAAGCACCGGCCCTGGAGTCAGGAGTACCTGGGTTCAAATCCGGTCTCAGACACTTAATAATTACCTAGCTGTGTGGCCTTGGCCAAGCCACTTAACCCTATTTGCCTTACAAAACCCTAAAAAAAAAAAGAAAAAAAAAGAAATTCATTTCTTTGACAGTTCCCTATCACACACTGTGATTTCTTGACAGGTCTGTCTTTTTATTATCCATAGCACATCACACTAATTTTGTTCTTAAGTCATTGTCCATACTGGTTCACTTTGGGGAATATCTGTTCTCCTTCCCTCTAATTATTTGAGATCATTGCTGTTGCTGCTTCCAACTTCATTCCTCCCAAAGACTCCCTGTCATATCTGGTAATCTGAGTCACTCTAGTATTAAAGTCACCCAGAATTATGAGCTTGTCCTTTTTTGGTACACTGATGATAAGAGTCTCCAGGTCTTCATAATTTTTTTCTTTAACTTCATCAGTGTTTGTGATGGTGGAAGCATAAGTGGTGGCATGGCGTTTTCCTGGAAGTGGCAATCTCATTGTCATGAGCCTGTCATTCACTCCTTTTGGTAAACATTCAAGAGTGTTGACTAGATTAATTTTGATTTGAAAACCTACCCAAGTTTCATGGCGTTCCCTTTCACTGTGGCTACTTCAGAAAAAAAGTGTATCCAGCTCTGACTTCAGCAAGCTGGCCTTGTTTTTCCAGCTTTGTTTCCACTCAGGGTTGCTATTTGGATATAATTCCTGCTGAGTTCTCTTGCAACAAGAGCTGTACATCTTTCAGGTGTATTGGATCTTGTGTTGTCTATGAGTGTATGCACATTCTGTGAGTGGAATTTTCTTTGAAGAAGCTTTCGAAGTTTGTTTGTTTGCTTTTTGTATCTCCACCCTGCCTGCCGAAGTAATCAGGCCAGGATTAGGTAAGCAGACAATTTTTAAAGCACCTTTTCTAGTCCCTTCTTTGCATCAGGAGATGAGCAGTACCATCCTTTAAAGGGCTGCTCAGTCACCCAGAGGACTGCTGAATCTCACTGCTGCTTTCACTGGAGAAATGACCCTGTGACCTGGGTTGCTTGTGTGCAGGGTTGTGACTATTCTATGGAGAACTCACACAGGGCAAGGACTCACAAGGGGCTCAGAAGAAGTGATACCAGGAAACCTTGAAGTTCTCCCTTAAGAACTTTGGAATTGATTGTGCAACATGGGAGACACTGGCATGGGACCATCCCACATGGCATGCTCTCATCAGTGAGGGAGGGTACTGTGCCAAATGAGAAGGGCAGAATTGAAGCAGCTCAGAGAAAACGTGACATATGTAAGTTTAGAGTACCCATCCCAGGTGTTCACATGGACTATTTTTGCCTGTGCTGTGGCAGAACATTCTGAGCTTTCATTGGACTGATCAGTCACAGTTGGATATACTATAATTTGTCCTAAACACAGTGATGTCATTTTGGTCTTCTTGGATAATGAAAGACAAGAACCAACTTATTGAGATATAGTCATTCTTCCATACTTAGAGGAAGACCCATCTCCTCTAGGAGATGTCTTCCAACAAGATGTGAGGTTGACTATTTTTGACTTTCTAAAGCCCTTATTTTCTTTACCTTATATTTTGGTCCATCATAATATTTAGTGTAGCAATTTTACTGTCCTATCATTTTTTTAATCATTCTTCTATAGAATTATTTCTTATATTTTGGTTTTATGTCATCTTCCACCAATTTTATTTTCTTTAAGGGAGGGTGTTATATACTTATGTAGTAAACAAACAGAAGAAACTCCATAGATATTTCATATGTCAAAAGGCAGCACAGCAGAATAGGGAGGAAGCTATCTGTATACCACTAGATGGTACAGGGGATAAGGTGTTCGACTTTTATCCAAATCCTACCTCAAAACTGTATTAGATGTATGAAGCTAAGTCATAAACCTCTTCCAATTCAGTATTCTTATCTGGAAAATAGTGTTAATGAAACAATCTATCTCATCCTGTTTTTTTTTACAGTCTTTCTTCATTCCTCCCCCTACCTCAGACAGTGCTCTCACTCCCTGAATACTATACTTAATTGTTTTGTGTGCTTATTATATAGTGTGTATATATCTGTATGTACATATACATTTTATTAAATTCATTTTATGCTGTATATATTTTTGTATGCACTTGTATCTTCTACATTAGGATGTTAGCTCCTTGAAAGTGTAAGTCATTTCATTTTTGCTCCTACTTATATTCCCATAGCCTAGCACAGTGCCTAGTACCTTGAGAGTTCTTAATAAATGCTTATTGATTTTTTGAAGTTTGTTAATAGGGATAAATGAGATAATATACACAAAGAATTTTTGTGAACCATAATGTGAAATATAAATACTGGCTATTACTATTATCATAATATTATCTTTGATAGTGAGCATTGCACAAATTTGTGGAAAATTTGGTTACAAATTCCACTTCAGGCACTTCTAAGTTTTAGAATTCTGGGCAAGTTATTTAACCTCTCTCAGCTTCTGTTTCCTCAGCTATAATACTGGAATAATAATCCAGTCAGTCAGTCAACAAGTATTTATTAAATGCTAAATATGTTCCAGACACTGTAATAAGTGTTAGGTATACAAAGAAAGGTTAAAGGATAGTCTCTGCTCTCTAGGTATCCACAGTTTAATGGGAGAGAACTGTACTTTATCTCAGGGTTATTGTAGAGAGAAAATGAAATAATATTTGTAAAAAAATTTGAAACCTTAAATTACTACATAAATATTAGTTATAATTTAGTTCAATTCAAATACATCCACCTGAAAGAATGTTCTGTTTTCTAATGGGTCAGGGTTTGAGTATACCAAATTTTTGGACAACACTTCTTTTTCCCCTCTGACATGTTCTATGCACAAAAATCTAACAAAACAAGATAATGAACAGCACACCTATTTCAAATTCTTACCAGATTAAATTTAGGTCACACATAGTTGTTAAAACAATCTTAACAATTTGAATAGAACAAGGGTTACAAATTGTCAATGGCTTGTTCAGTTTTTAAAGGTCTCATATGCTTTTAAAATCTAAAAATAAATAAATAAACAAGTGTTTCTGAAGCATTTTTCCTACAAGATCAAATCCCCCAAAGAATATAGAACATTGACATGCTCTTAATAGTGTAATGCTGTTAATTGACCCTAAAATGTTAAAAAAAAATTAAATTTAGGCTGAATTTTACATTGCCTAAGGTGGGAAAAAATCTGGGTTAAAAACCAACCATCTTTCCAGGTTGCAGAATGTGAGACTGTAGTCCCAAGTCAACTAGAAATTTTCTATCAGCTGGGAAAACTAAGGTTCCTTGCAGTTGAGCTGTTGTGTTACAAGAAAAGTTCTTGAAAGAGATCCTAGACACAGAATTGTGACAGGTAATGTTAACCCTATTTGATAAATACATTTTTTAAAGTACTTGCAATGTTCAGGGCACTATGTGGATAAAAGATGAAATAAAAAGCTGACCCTGATCTCAAAGAGCTAATGGACTTATAGTGATAATGTGACAATATATACAAATAAATACAATGTAATGTAAAAGGAATGAGCTAGGCTAAACACTTATGAGTAATTTGAGGAGGAAAGTTCATTTCCAGATAAAGGAATCAGAAATTTCTTTGAGGAGATAGCACCTAAGTTGAGGTTTGGAGAAAGGGAGGGGCAAATTTCAAGAGATGGAAATGGGAAAGAGAATGAGATGTACATTTTAAGCAGACATAAGGAAAAGAAAAAATAGGATAAATGCAGTCTACCTGGAATGATTGCAAGAAGAATACTAAAAATCAGATTGTTCAGTATCCTGAATACCATGATAAGTCCAAATTTTGACTCCAAAAATAGGAGTTTATGGACACATTAATTTCTAGCTGATAATTCAAAGCTAATTTCCTGGTATGGATTGGGTCTGCTGAAGTTGTGGGGTTATTCCACCTCACTTTGCCATTTTGGGAAGGCCCTTGTGGGACATCAATGCCTCAAGTTGGCTACATTATAACTCAATGCCACTCATAATCATTTCTCTAAAATCTCAATTCTTTTTCTTCTTGCCTTAGAGATATATGACTTGAAGGTTCTGTATGTTCTGAGAAGCATGCTAATAGAGTTAAAAGAGGGATTGTCAAGTTGAATCTTGAAGGATCATTTGTGTCTCTGTTTGGTCTATGTCTACTGTTCTATTCTCCCCCTTAGTGAGCACCTAATGGGGGAAAGTGAAATTTGCATAGCTGCTAAATGATAAATCTGAAGTTGATCAAACATAACTGCAATTTATTACTTTTTTTTAAACTCTCTGATTTCATCATTTTAAAAACCAACTTATGACTGACAAGCTACCTGGTAAAGTCAATAGAGTGATAGAGTCAGGAAAGCTGGGTTCTAATTCTACCTCACATATTTCCTAGTTGTATGACCCTGGTTAAGTCATTTAACTTCTCTGAGTCTTAGTTTTCTCATCTATCCAATGGGGCTAATTATAACCTCTGTCTCATAGGATCGTTTTGAAGATCAAGTGAAAGTACATGTAAATCACTTTGTAAACTTAGCATTTTCATGCAAATATGAGCTTTTATTATTATATCATATTATTATTATTATATCATATCCCTCACCAGCAATAACTATTGATTTTTCAGTCAAATTCACTGTGGTGTGGACCTTACTTTTTAGGCAAATCAATCTCTGTCCCACCTATGACCCAGGGACAAAGCTCTGATTTTTTTTTGAGGTTTTTACAAGGCAAACAGGGTTAAGTGGCTTGCCCAAGGCCACACAGGTAGGTAATTATTAAGTGTCTGCCACCGGATACCAGGTACTCTTGACTCCAGGGCCAGTGCTTTATCCACTGCACCACCTAGCCGCCCCTCAAAGCTCTGCTTTTAAAGGTTGCTATATTTACTTTGGGAAGCTACATGGTACAATGAATAGAGCATTGGACCTAGAGGCAGGAAGACTCTTCTTCCTGAGTTCAAATCTAACTTTAGACATTCCTAGGCAAGTTTGCTTCAGTTTCCTCATCTGTAAAATGCACTGGAGAAGGACATGGCAAACCATTCTCTAGTATCATTGCCAAGAAAACCCCAAATGGGCTAACAAAGTGTCAGATAAAACTGAGAAACAACTAAACAAAATATTTAATTCTTCAAAAGTTTTGTGAGTTCATCTGTCTAGATACACCTTCCATTTACAAAGATGGCAATCCCACCACCCTTTTAAAATTTTTTTTAAATTTAAGGCAATGGGGTTAAGTGACTTGTCTAGGGTCACACAGGCAATTATTAAGTGTGTGAGGTCATATTTGAACTCAGGTCCTCCTGAGCTCTATCCACTGCACCACCCAGCTGCCCCCAATCCTTCCTCCCCTTAATAAAGATTGTTGATCAGTCTCTGCAACCAAAACAATTTATCCCCTGGTAGGCAGAGCCTTGGTGATAAATCTCTCTGGGCTTTGATGGGAAGCCTCGTCAGGTCTATATCTGAAGACTTTTCCAGTCCACAAGGATCAGGCAGGGTAGAATTCCATTTTTAAAAATGGCGGGAAGAAGTTGAGGGAAAGATGCTGTTATTTCTTCTCTTCTAGCTGTCATATATTACATTATATTGAAGAGGTAGTCATTCAGCCCTCTGAATTCAAGGACATCCTAGGCCAACCTGCCTATGTCATTCAGCATTTCATTTGGTATTCCATCCATATATATTTTCCATTCTATAGTTGTGACATGTTTCATGCTCCTGGCATTGCACCCTCTGAAGTATATGAGAGACCTCATTTTTCTTTCATACAATTTAATGGGAGTGGTGATGGCACAGTCAGTAATTATGCATCTTGGTTGCTATAGATATCATCAGTGCTACTAATAGAGATAAGATATGTAAAACAATTGAAGGACTCAGTGCCTTTTCTGACAGTTAAATAGAAGATTAGACTTGGAGTCAAGAAAGGTATTTTCATTTTGGTCCTGATTTAGCCTGGGAGAAAGAGCACTGTTTCTGAAGTCATGGGGCCTGAGTTTGAACTCCATTTTTGACACTATTTTGTTTTTGAAAGGCAATGGGGTTAAGTGGCTTGCCCAAGGTTATATGGCTAAATATTGAGTATCTGAGGCTGGATTTGAACTCAGTTCCTTCTGACTCCAGGACCGTTGCTCTTATCCACTGCACCATCTAGCTGCCCCTAAACAAAAATTTTAAAAGCATTTCTAATCTAATGATGATATCAACAGCTCACATTTATATTGTACTTTGTAGTTTACAAAGTGATATTCTCCTGTGATATAGTCAGGAAATGTTCAAGGAGAGCCCAGTTTTTATGAGTGGGTAGTGTGTGTTCTGCCTGCCACAATACCAGATGTAGACTTCAGAGCATGCACAGGTATCGTTTTTGCTCTCTAGATCCTTCAAGAAGAAGGAGAAGAAGAAGAAGAAGAAGAAGAAGAAGAAGAAGAAGAAGAAGAAGAAGAAGAAGAAGAACTTTTTAGTTGGCTGCTTAGCCAGCATTGAGAATGTTTATAAAGGCACCAATTAGATGACTAGATCTATTTTTTGGCTGTGTTTCATTGAGGAGGCAACAAACCTCCTGGTGGGGATGGAAACCTCAGGTCTTCATCTCTCTGCTCAGTCCTCCAACATGTTTTGTTCTGAATTCATTACTTCATTTGGTTACTAGATCACCTGTTGTATCTATTCTTTCCTGATCTTAAGTAAGCCAATTAATAAACATTTATTAAGCATTTATTATATGCCAGTCCCAGAATGACCTAGGTTGCAACCTTATGTGATTTGAAAGGTTCCAAGGCCCTAGGTTCAATAAAAGCACAAGAAATAGCATGAAAAAAAATTAATGGGATTTTGTAAACAAAAAAATGAGTGGGATCCTTTCCAGCAGCAAACCAGATTCAACAACTCAGAAGCTGTTTTTCTGAAGCAACTTCATCCATTGACTACTCTGCATTTGGAAAACTTGAGGGGTAGGAATGCTTTTAAAAATTGTCTTATCACTCTCCCCAGAGACCAAGGAAGTAGAAAAGAAAGTATGTCCTAGTTAAAGGAATTGGTTTGTGTTTCTGTTTTACTAGGATAGATATATAAGGATATATAAGGAAACCCATAGTCATAGAAATACCTTGATTAAATACATATTTTAGTGGAAGGAAACCTGTTTGGATAGAGAGAGAGCAGAGTTGGATTTGAGTCTTGGCAAGGCATTTCTACCTGGAAGTTCATTGGTACTTAAAATTAAACATGTCGCAAACTTTTTCCCTTGAATTTTTTCCATGAATTCCATGAACACATGACTATTTGTAGTTTATTTCTGGTATCACTATTCACCTTGTCTTTCATGGCACAACCTTGAGGTTAGCTTTAACTCCCTTGCCTCTCAATTATTTCATCATTTCATATATATATATATATATATATATATATATATATATATATATAAAACACGTGTGTGTGTGTGTAGAGAGTGAGTGAGTGAGAGAGAGAGAGAGAATAAGAGTAAGAAATTATTACCCTCTGTTTCCTCTTATTCCTAGTGCTACCACTTTAGTACATATCTTAGTAACCACCTCATTAATACCCAATTGTACTCTTGCAATAAGCTCCCAATAGTTCATAGGACCACAGATTTAGAGCTAAAAGAGACTTCAAAGGTCATTGAGTCCAGTATGCAGATGTGGAAATTGAAGCCCCAAAAGTTTAAGTGAATCATTCATGGACATACTGATAGTAAGGATTTGAAATTAGATATTCCTTCCTTTGGGTCTAGCACTCTTTCACTATGGGGTTGCAGCTTAACTTCACTCCTTTAATTATTCCTTTCACACTCTTGCCAGAGTAATTGTATTTAGGCTCAGACCTGGTCATATTATTCCTCTGTTCAAAAGTTTCCTTCATCCTTTGTCAGTTAAGTGAAACCTTTAACAGTCTAATACCATCCCAACTACCCTTCCATCTTTATTACTATGTCCCATATATTCTGCATTCTGTTCTTCACATACATCAAGCACACTTCCAACTTTGTAACTTTGTTAATACTATTCACTATTCCTGAAATTTCCTTCTTCTTTATTCCTCACCTCCTGAGTTCCTACTCTTCCTTTAAATCAAGGATATTTTACCTGGGATGTACATAGATAACTTGTACAAGCTAGGGTGAGGGGAAATTACAACTGTTTTCCCTAACCTTTGATTTCTTTTGTATTCTATGTTATTTTATTTCTATTCCAATCATTTATTTATTTATTCATTCATTCATTCATTCGTTTGTTTATTTATTTATTTGTTTATTTATGGTGATGGGGTTGAATGACTTGCCCAAAGTCACACAGTTAGGCAATTTATATTAAGTGTCTGAGCTCAGATTTGAACTCAGGTCCTTTTGACTCCAGGGCCAGAGCTCTATCCACTGTGCCGCCTAGCTATCCCATATTTTATTTATTAGAAGAAATTCATAGGTTTCACCAGACTGCCCAATGGGACTATGGCACAAAAAAAGTTAAGAAATTTTTCTTTAAAGCTTGTCTCAAATAACAATTTCTCAGGCATCTCCTGTCCACAAATGTCCTTCATATTCAGGTTTTACATGGTACTTTATTTTTCAATTTCTTAACTCACTTATTGTCATGTTGTTCTAGATATTTTCCTCTTATCTTCTAATTAGAATATAAATACCATGATCTTAAGTACTTGCACTTAGATAAATATTATATTCCCCAGAACCTAACAAAACTCACAAAATGGTCAACTAATGTTGTTGGGGAAAATGAATGAATGTATGGATAGATGAATGAATGGATTGTAGCACCCAGGGATGAAGAGCTACAAGAATTCATAGTTGTATAAACCCAAATTTACTTCAAGATAGAAATTTGAATATCTATTTCTAGGATGCACCCCAAGGAGCATGAGATAGGAAAGAAAATAAAGATAAGATCCTTTAAGTCTACGCTAATCTTTCACTGAACATCAATTAGTTAAAATGAGAAAATTTCATTCTGAAAACTAATTTGTTTCCATTTTTTGGTGAATATTTTTACTTTGTTTTCTATTTTAATCCTAATGTTCATTACTTCCCCTTCTGACACTTTCTATTACAAAGTAGACTCTTAGATATTCTTAGAGCTCAATATTCCATTTTCTTTCTTAATGAATATGTCTGAAATATTATCCCTCCTCACTTTTATTCTCATAACCAACATGCTCATGCTAACATCTCAGGTACCATTTTCTTCATGAAATCTCTTTCATCCTCCAAATTGTTGATATCCTTTTTCTCTTCAAATTATTGTAATAATTTAGCAGTGTACATCCTGCATCCTCCTGCCCCACTTCCAAGAGAATGTGAGGGTAGCTTGTTTTGTATCCTGGTTTTTTTTAGTACAATTTCTTTCACATAGTAGACTTTTAACAAATGTTTCCTTTTTTAGAAAATTCCAACCTTAGAGAAAAGAGGATTTTCTCACAAATTTGACAGAATCAAAATGGTTTCCATGGACTCTGAACATATGGATGTTGTGTTGACTAAACTGAACTAGTTTCAGAATCCAGGGGAAAGCCAAAATTAAACTGACAAGACCCAGGGCAAAGGGACTACTTCCCCAATTCATCATTTTTTTTTTTTTTTAGATTTTTGCAAGGCAATGGGGTTACGTGGCTTGCCCAAGGCCACACAGCTAGGTAATTATGAAGTGTCAGAGGCTGTATTTGAACCCAGGTACTCCTGACTCCAGGACTGGTGCTCTATCCACTGTGCCACCTAGCCGCCCCTCCCCAATTCATCTTTATGTATATCCAAAAAACTTGGAAGAAGATGATGTGTTGTAGCACCCAGGGAGAATAAGACTATTAGATTCTAAGTGCCTTGGAAACTTCAAGTTCTCTAGTCTGCTAAACCTGTCTTACTCTCTTATTCTGTTTAGAATATGAAGGAGAATCATAGAATACTATGGTTGAAATAGACTTTAGAGATCATTTAGTCCAACTCTTTTATTTTACATAGGATTATAACTTCAACCCTGCTGGTAATGAAAGTGAGTCCTGATTTTTCCCTTTCTGACTGGGCCTTTGCAATAACCTATGTAATACTTTAAGGTTTTCAAAGCACTTTTAAACATCACATTTTATTCCCTACAAAAACTTTTGAAAGTAGGTGCTATCATTATTCCTATTTTAATGATAAAGAAAGTGAAGCCTGAGGTTTAGTGACTTGCCTAGGATCACATGGCTAATCTGAGATTCTTTTGAAGATCTTCTTTACTCTAAACCTATTACTCTGTCTATGACACTATATAGGTACTACTAAAAACTGCCTCTATTCTGCCTTTACCATAACCTTATTTTACCATTTCCTGAAACGGTCCATTTCATTTTGAGGCAGCTTTTTTTTTGAGGAAGTTTTTTTTTTGCATCAAACCTGATTTTGTCTCTCTGCAGCTTCTGACACCCCACTTCACATTCTAGCCAAGAAAAATAAGTGTACTTTCTTCTCTAGGTGATGTCCCACTTGAAGATAATTACCCTTTCCATGGCAGTGGTGTTCTAGATCTAGCTCTAACTAGCTGACTAGAGACTTAAAATGTTCAGGGTCAGCATTTATATCTCAGAAATTGATTTATTGGTTTCTTGATTTCTTGTCTACTAAGCTTAAAAGTGTGTGCCCACAATGCCTGGTTGTTAAACATTTGCCAGCATAAGCCCTATTTAGCTCTATAAACATTGCTTGAGCTTTAGGAATGAGGTAGGAGACTCAATGAAGGAAGTTCTGAAGTCTGTTGACTATAGGTTGATAACAACAATATCTAATAATAAGTAGTAGTAATAAAAGTAAATAATGCACTTATACAATTCTTTAAGATTTGCAAAGTGCTTTATGTCCATTTTCTCATTTGAACCTCATAACACCCTTGAATCTACATCTCTTTCCTAGGTTAAACATCCCCATTTCCTTCAATTAATTCTCATGTAATAGGAACTCAAGACTTTTTATTATCCTGGATGCCTCCCTCTGTCTTTTTGGAAATATATTGCCCAGAATTAAAGATAATTTTTAACTTTGGGAATGGTCTGACCAGGGTGAAGTAAGGAAAGATTATCACTTCTTTCATCATGGAAACTTTACCTTCCTTAATGTAGTCTAAGATCTCTTATGATGAAGTTAATTCCCTTACTCCATGCAACATCAAACTGAAAGCAATAGCTGTGCACAAGGAAGCACTATACATAGGCACACAGTTAGAGATTGTCTGTCAGCATTTGAATCTGAGTCCTCTGACTTCTAGTCCAGTCTTCTCTTCACTAGAGTATACTGTGCAAAATGTAAGAAAGGGAAGGCTGAGCCTCTTTGCCTTTGGGGTAACTACACATACCTTGTGTAACTGCAGCATCATGTAACACAACATGTGTGCAGTATAGCACACCTCACAAAACCAAACACAAAAACAATAACATTTTACATTTATTATCACTTATCGATGTTTGAAACATTTTTTAATAAAATAATTCCTATATTTATTATTTTAATGAAAAAGGGGCACAGAGGTTTAGTTCCTATAGATGACAGAGTATGAATTTGCCTTGTTAAGGACCTGTTGTTTTTATTTCTTTTTTAAATACTCACTGGCTACAATAATTTTTTTGTATGCAAACCTCTAAGGAATTAGGGTAAAGCTATTTGTTGCATGAACAATATAATTTAAAAACAAAACCAAAAGTAATTTATCATCATTTTCAAAAACACAGCAAATGAGAGCTTTAGAAAATGGTGCTGTTAGTCTTAGATCCATTTTCTGTGATCCAATGACAACCTTGGTCAAATACTTCCTTTAGTTAGGGAGTGAGGATGAAATTACACATAATGTGATTGTTTCCTGAAACATTCTTTTCAATAAAGTGTCATCCAACCCTTTGTCCCTTCTCAAAGGAATAATTAGTTATCCTGATGGTTTGGAAAGGGATACTACTATGTGATATTAAACCTGTTTCTCCCTCCTTCACCTTGAAGTTTGTTTTTTTCTTTCCTTTTAATGAGGAGAATCAAATATAATAGAAATGACTTTTTTATTTTCAAAAGTGTGGAATTCTTTTTTTCCTTATCTATTTGATTTTAGACAAGTCAACCAATAATCACTTAAGACATTTATTCTGAAAACAAACAAAAACACAAGCCCAAGTGTTTGTTTTTAAACAAATGCTGAAGTAAGATACAAATGGAAAAACAAATATTTTCGAAAGCATACCATTGATTATTGCTGCCAAATTTATCAACAAGACTTCCTGGCAAATTAATGGGAAGAGAGAGAGATAATAAGATTTAGAGGAAGGATTCCCGGATTCTGGTAAAGGGTACATGAGTTGTAGTCATGGATATTCTATCAGCATGCTGCATAATCTAATATGAGTCACTTTCTGAATTTTGGTTATAAAAAAAGAGATTGGTCTATATGATACAGCATAATATCAGATACTAGGTCTGGAGTCATATGATCATATCTCTCATCAATAAATAGGTTTGCCTGATCAATGGACTCAGTATAAGAGACTAAAGTAGCAGGTTTAAATTTAGAGGAAACTAAGAATCTAAATCTAATTCTTAGAATATTAGAATATTGACTCAATTTTTGATGTCCTGTTGTATTTAATAAAAGATACCATAGAATGTTAAAGTCATTAAATAGTTACAGGGATTTGCATATCCTTTAAGGTATCCCAATCCTTTTACATCTTAAATGGGCATAACTTTATCTACATATAAAAATTAAAATAATAAAGAAGATGAAATCAAGAACACTGTAAGATGTAAAATGGATGATTTTATTACATTAAATTAAAAACAATTTGTACAAATAAAAATGATGTAGCCAAGATTAGAAGGAAAGCATAAAATTAGGATGAAATTATATTTAGTTCCTCATATAAGGTCTAATATCTCAAATATATAGAGAATATTGCAAATTTAGAGCAATATGAGTCATTCCCCATTGACAAATGGTTAAATGATTTAATTGGGCAGTTTTTGGATAAAGAAATCAAAGCTATTTATAACCATATAAAAATTCTCTAAATCATTATTGATTAGAGAAATGTAAATTAAAACAACTTTGAGATAACATCTTATACTTATCAGATTGATTAAAATGATACAAGGGGAAAATTACAAATGTCAGGAGGGAATATTGAAATATTGGGAAAAATTTCAAAGATACTAAAGGCATTGTAACTACCAGATTGAATAACCTTTTCTCAACTCTCATCATACTTGATTTCTCTATAGCATTTGACATTGTTGGGCACATTTCACCCCCACCCACCTGGATATTTTATATTTTTGTGACATTGCTCTCTTCTGGTTCTGTCTGTTCAATTTTCCTTATCACTTTCTTTATTTCTTACTTATAAAATATATTTATTATTTAATTGTTTGCTTGTTTCTGAAGTTACTTGTTTATTTATTATCCTTCTCTCTCCCTTCTTTCAGGTAAACCAAAAAAATTTGGAAAAAAAGCAATTCTTATAACAAATATGCATAATCAAGCAAAGCAAATCTCATTATTGGGCATGTCAAAATATATACAACAGATCTATCACTTCTGTCAGAAAATATGAAAAAATTTGTTTCATCATAAGTCCTTTGGAGATATGATTTGTCATTGAATTGATCAGAGTTCTTAAGTCTTTCAAAGTTATACTTTACTGTATAATATTGTTGTCTTTGCATAAATTTTCCTGGTTCTGCTAACTTCATTCTGAATTGATTCCAACTACTTAAGATTCTCTACTCTTATTTCTTCTCTGATTGTTTACTGAACCATAGACTATTGCCTGTTACAGACCACAATTCCTTTAGTCATTTTTAAGTTATTGAATATCCCTTAGATTCCAATTCAGTAATTCTTTTTTTCTTTGAATTTTAATTTCATTTTAAGTCTCTCCCTACTCCAAATGACCTTCCATTAAATTTCCAAAGTGATTTTCTAAAAACATAATTCCAATCACATCACACCCCTATTCTGTAATTTCTAGTGACTCCCTATTGTCTCTAGAACCAAATATAAGTACCTAATTTCAACATTTACAATCCAACCCCTTTCTATTCTTTTAAAATTTTATTGCTTTCCATACACTCTACAATTTATCTAAATTGGCTTATTTACAGTTTTCTAAACACAAAATTTTATTTCTCATCTCTATAATTTTTTGCTGACTTCCCCATGCCTAGAATTTTCTGCCATTAATTGTGGCCACTTTTTTTCCCTCAACCCCTCAACCCCACTCAACTACTAATGCCCTCTATCAGATTTCTTTCCACCTAATCATTATATCTCTTGAACAAACCTAGAGACAAAGTGTAAACTTCTGCAGGCCAGGGTCATTTTGCCTTTCTTTGTATTTTCTGTCCTTAGTATAGTGCCAGAAACATATTAAGCGCTTAATCAATTCTTATTCATTGCCTTCTCCAGTTCCTAGCACAACCTGCTACACTCTCAATATATTTTGGTTGAATTTACTTGGATTATTTATATGGTATGGCAAGACTGACCCTCCAATAAACAAGATTTTCACCATGAAATGCTTAGGAGCTCTACATTTAGTAGAAATCTCTGTTTTATTATTTTGTACAAACCTATCAGAAGGAGGACAGGGTAGCTACTTGCTGCTGTTTCTCTGCCTAGAAACTCAAATTCTGCTGAATGCTTTAAATTGCCTGAGATCAGTTGTAGAGTTTCAACAATCTTTATTAAAATGGGTTCTTTCCATATAAGAACCAAATAAAAGTGTGGATGCTAGGACTAGAGGATTTATAAATGATAATGCCCCTAATACAGGATATGCTCAAAGCTATTAATGCTTATTTTAATTAAGACTTTTGGGGTATCTAAACAAGCATATATATACATATATAATATAACATAATAAACATAACATAATATAATATAATATAACATAATGTAATGTAATGTAATTAATATAATATAATACAATATGATACAATATGATATATTTATTATACCACATTACAATATAATATAATATAATTTATATAATAAATATAATATAATATAATATAATATAATTATATTATATTAATTATATTATATTATATTTATTATATCCTGGATCACCTACTCTCTGTTGCCTCACTTTTGAGCCCCTTTGATTATAACTCTAGATCACTACTGACCTTATTTCTTGACCCCCTTCTTCTTGTGGTTTCCCTCTGACTACAGTTTCTTATTTGACAACTTCTGATACCTGGGCCTTCCTTTATTAACTTGGATGCCTCTCCAATGACTTTACATGATTGCCCAATCCTTTGATGGCTAAACTCAGAAAAGTATCACTGTAAGCAGCAAAGAGGGTTCAAGAATTTGGCCCTGGAGCTAAGTGGATGATAAGTCTTGAAGTAATGCCTGCACATGGTAGGAATTTGATAACTGATTTTTGTACTAAATGCAATCTAGGAGTAAACAAAGAAGAGGCTCTAATCACTTCCACAACTGAAATGAGAAATGCATATTCTTATTCTTATCCTTATTATTATGTTATCTTTAGTTTATATAATAAAACAATCACTTCTATAACATAGTAGAATTAAAATATGATTTCATATGAAACTGCAAATTTAGCGTAAAAAAACTTGCTTTTCCTTTAAAATGTTATTGTATAATTTTTTTTCCTTTTTTCTTTTCCTCCTCTAGAGATAGCTACCAATTAGACACAAATATGTTGTATGTGTTTATCTGTATCTACATCCATATATATATATATTCATTCTATATATCTATTTATCATTTATTTGATGCAGATAGTGTCTTCCTTCCTATGTCTATTGGACATTCACAATAGTCAAAATGCTTACTACTGCTAATTCTTCAGTATTGAAGAGGACTACACCAACTAGCCAAATGACTGGTGGTATGAGCACAATTATGTTTATTATAGCAAAAGGTATGTTATGCAGAACAACCTTCTCACTTGCCTTTACCAGAAACATTCTATCCCTTAGCCAGATTGACAGGAAACAATAATATTGGAGATGGTATGGCTGCTGTGAGAGTCTCTTAGTCTTAAATTAGTTTCATTTCCTCCCATATCAGTGAGATATATCAAACAAAAGCTTTGAAGGCCAAAGTGGAGAAGGGTTCCATGTGAATAGCAGTTTAACATGGGTCAATCAATCCTGAGAAATAGGCGGGATCCATTCTGAAGGGATGGATGATAACCTCTGTTGTCAGCTGATAGAAAGGGAATTGTGTTCAGATCCCTTAGTCTGGAGTGGTGAAGATGGGTGCTTTGAGGCATCCTGTGCAGTAAAGCAAAACTGGAGAAGCCTGTAGGAGCCCCAGGGAGAATTATCTTTTCTTTTGTGAAATACACGGTCATCCTGGAACAGGTTCATCCCAAGTGAGGGACCCACTTCTTGGAAAGCCTCGTGATTCCAACTGCAAATAATAAGATCAAGCTCTATGGATTGTATTAAGAGCAGAGCAATATAGTCTTATGAATGACAAGCTGACATTGTCCTAGTGCTAAAGCTGTCACCAGTTGTATCAAACTGACCTATAGCTCAAAGGTAGAAAGTCTAAGAGGAAAGGATGTACTGATGATTAGTACATTGAAAGACAGGTAGAATATATTGAGTTGCATTCTGTCACCAAAGATTGTATGTTTGTCAGGCACTGATAGTTCATTGTTGTACCTCACTAATACAAGAGGAAGAGAAGTCAAGGAAAGTGTGAGAGGAATGGCAAAACTGAGGAGTCAAAATAACTTATTTGCTCAAAATTCTTCTGAAAATATCCTGTATACAACATTCTCTCAGTTCTACTCATTTTGCCCTTCATTTTGTGTGTCTGTCTATGTTTTTCTAAGATAATTGAGTTTATCATTTCTTATAGCACAGTAGTATTTTATCATGATTGTATACCACAACATATTCAGTCATTCCTCAACTGACAAGTAACATTTTTTGTGATCCTATGTATTTTAAGTTGTGTATTTAAAAAACATTATTCTAAGAAAGGAATATTCTTTGGTGTGTATATATATATATATATATATATATATATATATATATATATGTATATATATATATATATATATTCATACTTTAATAGATCCATAATATTGTCAACTATCTCCAGGGGCAATATAACCCAACCTTTTCGTTCTTTCCTTATCTCCTAAATCTTATCGAAGTCAGATATTCAATAGTTAAAAAATATTTATTAAGCATGAACTATGTGACATTCACCAGGATAAATGCTAGGGATAGAAGGAAAGGCAAAAGGCACTTCTTGCTAGAAAGGAACTTTCATTCTAATGGAGAGGACAACATAGATCATAAGATTATAGCTCTAAAGGGGTGTAAGTACTTAGAGTTAATGTAGGTCAACCCCTCATTTTATAGATTTCCTCAAACTGTGTCCCAACGAGCTTCAATGGCTAGTCCAAAGTCATTTGGGCAGCAAATTATACCACTAGGATTTTAACTCCAGTCCAGGGAAAACAAATGCAGTACTCTAGGCTGAGCATTCTTTCTATAACACCATACTGCCTTTTAAACTTTCCCAAATCTTTTGCAGGGAATTTTCCTGTACATCTCATACTACCTAAGTACTTGCTTTTGTTATGTAACAAAAGATACCTTTTAAAATCAGATATATTTTTGACAACATATGCTATTTTTTACATCCATTCTATTATTGATAATATTCTATAGTTCAATTTGTGTCCATTATGCATCTCTTCAATGTCTTTTTTGGAACTCCACAAATTTGAGACTTTGGAGGATATAGTATTTGTTATTCACATCACTATTCATATCACCACTAGAAGAACATTGATTTTTTTTTAAAAAAATGATTATTTTATTTCAGAAAAAACATATCAATGAAAAGCATTACTTTGGTTTGTCTATTGTTCCTTGTTTGAGATTTATACATAAATACTCTAGAGATAAACTGTCATAATTGAATTTAACACCAAGGTAACTGCACACTTCTTTCTCCACTCCATTTTTCTCTATTCTATGCTGTTCATAGGGCAGCAAAGTATTGCAGAGGATAGAGTGCTGGATCTGGAATCAGGAAGACCTGAGTTCTTATCTGGCTCTGGGAAAGTCACTTAATGTTATTTTCTTCAGTTCTGTCATCTGTAAAATGATCTGGAGAAAGAAATATTCAGTCTCTTCAGTGTTTAGATCAAGAAAACCCCAGGTGGGGTCATGAATAGTCAGACATGACAGAAATAACTAAGCAAATATTACTCATAATATTTTGCTATCCTCCTTTGTAAAATTTTATGAAAACAACAATAACAGCAACACAAAAAACAGATTGTCTTTGCCTTCTACATTTCATTACTTGGCAGGGAAATCAAGTGTTTTCTGGCTAAAGTGGTTCCCTGGTTAGTGTGAGTTTTTCAAGGTGGCTCTTACTTTGTTCAACTTCCATATTTTGTGGTGATTATCCATTTGCATATTGAAAATCTTTTAAGGAGGGAAAAAATTATAAAGTTTCATGTATAACAATAAATGTAATTGTTATATTTGGCATGGTAATTTTGATATAATAGTTCTTTTAACCAGTTATTCTTTTGTGGCTTTAATTTTTTAAGGTACACATCTCTGATTTCATCAGAGTAAGGAATTCCATAGGGGAAATGAACTCTACAAACACATATAAATGATTATTGTGATTTATAGTCAGAGAGTTTCCTAATACACTGAGAAATTTTAATTTACTTAGGAACAATTAGGATATGTCAGAAGCAGAACTTGAACTCAGGTATTTTTAACTCCAGGGTCAGCAGTCTTCCTACTAGGCCATCTTCTGATTGGCATCAACTGTTTTTGCTCAGTTACAGTGGACTGTGAGCATTGCTCCCATTGAGAAAATGATGAATTTTGATAATATATTTATATGAGAAGCAGAACTATTGCAGAATTATAGAAATACTCAAAATTCAGACAGAATACTGCAACCAAGCTTGTGCTATACATTTACAAAAAATTCAGGAGAGAAACATTTTAAACATATAGCAATTCCTCTGATTTAAGCCCATAGAAAATCTAATAATTAAGAATGTGCTGGAGCCAGCTCAAACCAAGTTAAAAGAGCCCCATGTTAAATTTTCAATGTGAAAATGTATCCATCAGAAATCAGCAATTTAGGATGATCTATTGTTGTGTTGATTATCTAGACTTAAGAGAGTGTTTATAATACAGATTAAATCTAAAAGTACATATGCATATGTTTTTTTTTTCCCCTAGAGGGTTTGGTTGTTAAGCATTTAATAGTATATACTTGGCTATAATCAAAACCAGACTTGGAAATATATATTGTTCATTACAGGTATATCACATCCAATGTGATTAAAGTGAGGTTTTACGATGAAGCATTAGAGAATGTTATGATATTATGAACTCAATATCAAATCATGTAAAACAAATGATTGCAGCAAAGGGAAGACCTTTTGCATATTGAAAATCTTTTAAGGAGGGAAAGAATTGTAAAGTTTCATGTATAACAGTAAATTTAATTGTTATATTTTGCCATGGTAATTTGTACCCCACCATATTTTGTAGATGGGGAAACTGAGGTTCATAAAAGTTAAGCAACTTGTTCAAGTTAATATAACCAGCAAATGGTAGCATATCCTCTATACCATTTTCCATGCTCTTAAGTGCCATGGCAATGTACTTCAAAGAGGCAAGGAATAATAGCAATAGCTAATATTTATATATCATTTTAAGGTTTATAAAATACTATACAGATATTTTCTCAAATAGATGAATTTAGGTTATTAAATTATTAGTATCATATTTTACTGCTTTCATTATATAACTATGTTTAATACCAATGTATTTTTCCAAGTAGCATATTTTGATATGAAAAAATAAAAAGGAGAGAGAATTTCTTTTTGATTTAATAAAGCTTCAAAAACTTGTATCCAAAGGCAGAACTAAACTCCTAAATATCTTTTTAACCTTAGACAGATCACTAAAGGTCTTTGAGTCATGGTTTTCTCACATATAAAGGGAGAGGGTTGGATTAGATGATCTCTAAGGTCCCTTATAGCTCTATGATTCAATGATTTTATGATATACATGAAAAATGGACTATATAATATCAATGGCAGACAGCAGAGCTGCTTCCCCCAGCTGCTGATTTCCTGAATCACTCCTTTTTAGTTTAATTTTTTTTCTGTGTTTATATTCCTTTTGTCATTTCCTATTACTTGAACTATCTAGATTCTTTTGAAATTCTTTTGCTTCTATTATTCTTTCAGGAGGTTGGTTCTCAGGACATTTCTTAAAAATAAACCAATTTTTAGATAATAAAAACTATTGTAAATGTCTTTAGAAAATATGAGAGAGTGGGAAGAGTATTGTATTTGAAATCAGAGAATTTGGGTTGTAGTTTTGATTCTTCTCCTGATTACCCCCATGGTAATTGGGCAGGACAATGAACATATCTGTGCCTTAGTTTCCACAAATAAAGAATGAGAAAATTGAACTGTATAAACTCTAATATCTTTTTAAGTGCTAAGACTCTGAGAGACAACTCAAATTTTCCTATCCCTCTAGTTCTAGTTGATTAAAGTACACAAACTAGAAGTCAAAAGACCTAAGTCCCTCTCTGCCAGTAAGTGGGAGACATTGAGCAAGTCACTTGATTTCTCTGGGGCTCAGTTTCTTTACCTTGAAAGAGAGTTTGAGGTTAGTGATCTCTGAGATCCTTTCCATTTCTAAAATTCAATGAGTCTATGATTTCAACTTTATTATAACATTTTGCTTTTGATATTTTTCCCAGTGACAGTCAACTGCTGGTTATCCACATTAAATAGGCAGACGATTAGCACAGACAATATCAAATCTATTGCTGCTGCCTCTCAGCCAGGCCCTCTCTGCCTTCCTAGCATTCTCTAAGCTGTATTCCCAATCACCATGCAGCTGGGTTCCTTCCCCTAAAGGATCTCTCCAAGCAAGCTGTATGCTATCATTACCCAACCCTGGACTTAACCATTACCATGGAGCAGCTGTAGGAGCACCCAGAAATCTGTTGGACAAGAGAAGTATTAGGAGACCTATCTGAAAGATCATAAAAAAGGTATCTGTAGTTTAGGATTACATTATTTAAATTAAGGAAACAGAAGTTGACTCTCTAATGTTCATTTTGAGTAAAAACCAAATATTCCATAATTTTTTTTCATAAATTTCCTTTCCAACATATTGAGATATCATTGTAAAACTACTTTACCAATTTGTGAGAAGCCTTTCATATCTTGTAGGTTATATTTAAGGCAGAAAACTTTAATGTCAAGGTAATCATCTGAGGGTCTTTCAAACTCTGTAATCCTTTGAAAATACAAATCACAAGTTTTCAGCCTTTCTACCCCCAAATCATGTTAACTCTCTCAAAGACCCCAAACAGAATATTTTCGACAAAAATATTTTCATTTTACAAGTGTCCTCAGGTCAGTAGAAATTCTGAGATGTTTGGAATTTTCTTAGTCCTGAAACTTAAATCAAAGACACAAACCATCATTCTGTATAGAATGTATCCCTTTGTCATTTCCTATTACTTGAACTATCTAGATCCCATTGAACTTTCTTTAGGTTCTCAGGACAATTCTTAAAAATAAGCCAATTTCTAGATAATAAAAACTATTGTAAATGTCTTTAGGAAATATGAGAGATGGCAGCAGAACCTGTGATTTAACAGTAGGGAAGAGGACAGAGGTGGTGGGGAAGAATTGGAAGAGAAAGCTATTGTTACATACAGAGAGACATGCTGCTAAAAGAAAGACATTTCTGGCAATAATAGGAGCCATAGCACAGAAAGGTTTTATTGGTGTGACCTTTGGTATTGTGTTCAAAGTTTTTTGCCATTAGGTATATCCAAAACAGATATGATTGATTCTATGTAAAATATGTACAGCAGTTAAGTTCCTACATGTTTTGTTCTCTTCTGAAATGTCTGTAATATAGTGATATGTCTAGCAAGATTATACCATTGGCACATTTCAGATCAATAAATTAAGACAAAGTCAATGAGTCCTTCATTGTTCTAGTAATTGGCTTAGAACAAACAGCTAAGTCAGTAGGTATGGACCATGGACAATTTGCAGGGGCCATCTGAGAGGATGCTTCAAAGGCCAGAAGCCACAGGGAACACAGGATCCCACAAACAATGGAAAGGAAGAACCATAGCTCTCCCACCTCGAACATTATAAGTGTCAAAATTTGGGAAATTTGAGGGGTGAGATTTAGTGCTTAAGCTATTGTCTGCCAAGGAGAATGAATATGCCACTCAATTACTCACAGGGGGAGGTAAGCAACTGCTGGGGAGCCAGCCGCAACCAATCAGCAGAGATCTCAGAGTTCCATAAACCTAAGCCAAACCCAATTAGAACTCCTCTAGCAATACTATAGTGACAATATTGAAGTACAAAGAGTCATTCTACCACTTATACCTCCTTAGGAAGGAGGAACCAATTCTCCATTTGAACTTCATGGTCTACTCATCTAGAACCTAGAAAATACTGCAGGTCTCTCTACCATACTAAGTACCAGAGCACTCATTTGCCATTATATAGGTGATTTTTCTAGCATCCATTCCATCCATCCATTTTTTTTAACACTTTCTCTTAAGAATAGAAAATAAATATTCTTACTGGTCATCTCTGGGTCTAAGCATTTACTCTATATAACAAGTGAGCATTTCACACAGGTGAGGATGAAATCATAAGATACGGTGCTTTCTACTGGGCTGCCAAGCTTCTTGGCATGATTTGCCATGGCATGATTTACCAGCCGTATTCTTAACTAAATTCACTTAGAGCCATCCCAGCTCACCAATAGGGAGATTGAGTGGAACACATCTGCTCTCAGCTCTATCTGTTTGATGAGATGGAATGAAAAATCTTTGCCATGCTATGGCATTAAACACAACAAAGGTACAATTTACTGTGATCTAGTGTAGTCACTCAGTTTTCAGAATTTCCTTCCAATCTTCTATTTCTCAACAACTCATCAGTTGTCTTAGAGGACACTGCTGCTTCACATTCTCTAGGCAGCTTCTTTCCCCATATTGTTTTAGACACGCCACCATTATAATCACTTGCAATTGACCAGTAATTGTTGGGGAAGCAGGGTACACTGCTGCCAGTGCCACCCCATTGCTGGAGTCCACCCAGCTGGGTGCAACAAGTTCCAGAATCCAATCAAAGCAAAACCCAATCAGTTTCCAAGCTCCTCATCATGAAGTGGAGCCAAAACTTACATCAATACACTACCTACCTCTTACACAGCATGTATAAAAGGAGCTCCATTTTATCTGTGATTGTGGTTCCTGAACTATCTCCACAAGAGATTAAGCTATCAGATGCCAGGCCCTACACAATCAGTGAAGTCTGGTAGGGAGAGAATAAAAGTTAGAGGAGAGTTTGTTTCCACCATTAACTCCACCACTGATTTGATGGATGAGTTGGGACAAATGACTTCTTTCTATGTCTACTTTCTATCTGTGAAATGACAATCTTATCTTCACCTAACCTGTACTAAAGAAAATGTTTGTTTCTATCAGAGAACATAGTTAAAACTTTTCTGGGAAAGAGGTTTAGAATGTGAGAAAGGAATCTTGAGTTGTACTTTCAGTTCTGCTAATAGCCAGCTATATGAACTTGAGCAAATCTTTCTGGGACTTTCTGGGACTCAGTTTCTTCACCTGAAAATGAATGCATTGGACTTTAATTTTCCCTTCAACTCTAATATTTTTATACTTCCTATGGCAGATGAGTAGACATCTGTAAGGTCTTTTTTTCACCTCTACAGCTGAATTAAACTTAGAAGTATTATTTGATTCATAAGTTAAACAATTCAATTAGAAGACCGAAAAAATGATTATAAATTGTTAGACTTTTGCTTTTGAAAAAATTGTTTACTATCTTGGATACAAGTTCCCCTAAATTTGATCATATATATGAAATACCAAAGATTTAGCACTTTATTGATCCTTATAGATAGCCTGATAAAATACTGCACTTCAGAAGAATCCTAAACTCCTAGTTCAACTCATTTGGCATATGAGGCAATAGACCTATAGGTATCTAGAGGTAAAGTGACTTGCCTAAGGTTGCACATAATTAAATCCTGTCAGAACAGTGACTAGAACTCAAGTTTTCTTTTTTCTCATCTTTGTTCTTTTCATTATATTGTTCAGTTTACTTTTAATGAAAGTCCAAAATCTATATATAAAACCAAAAATTGAACTCAAATATCCTGATTTTGTGGTCACTCTGTTTGAAGATGGAGAAAAACTTTTTAAGCTTTTATTATCTTTTTTTTTCACTTTGGAAGAAGGATTAGGTCAATTCTTCTTGATCCCAAAGTATTAGCTAGGGCCAATAGGTGAAAATAAGAGGAAAACAGATTTTAACCCATTTCGCCAGTTACAATTGCTATCATGGTTGGGCCCCCCAATACTATAGCTCTTAAAAAGAAAGGTTGGATGACAGCTTAGTAGAGATATGGATCCCATTGATTTTCTAATAAAAAAGGGAGTAAGGTACAAGATTGTATATAGTTACCCATAAGTGTCATCTCTCCAAAATTATCAGAAACATGAAGGGTTTTGTTCATCAAAACCCAGGATATGTCTGTTTATCAATGGCCCACCAAATTCTCTATCAACTCAATCAGCGCCTTCATTTTGTTACCCTTATAATGCTGAAATGTTTGTGCATTCCCCTTCTAACTACATATAAAAGTACCTGACTTTTCATAGCCCCCACATTCTAATAATGAAAGTCTACCATTAGAGAAACTCAAACCTTTAATGAAGAGATAATTGCAGATTTTCTCAAATAAAATTATTTCAGGCATGATTTACTAAGTGGACTTAGTGTGCATGTAAGTGTGCCAGACCAACTGCTGATAAACAGGAGAAGTTTCAGTCTGTTGGGTGAAGAATGTGTCATATCGATCTGGTTTTATTGGCTTTTTCCCAACAACAAACACTCTAGTTAATCACAGAGAAACTTGGTAGGCTGAATGTTTCACAAAATAGAACTTTTCCTTTCTCTTTTCCACTTTTCATTGCATGATATGTTGGAAAGGGCTTTAGATTTAGAATCCTAAGGCTTGGGTTTGAGTACTTAGTGCCATCATTGTGAACCTTACTCAATTCATCTCTCTCCAAATCTTGCTTTGTCATCTGTAAAGGGAGAATAAAAAAAGAAACCTGTTTTGTCTTCTTGTAAGGTCCTAATGCCACAATGTATTGTATGTAAAGGTGATTTGTAAACTAAAGTATTATAGAAATGGGAAAGCATCATAGAAATGTGCTTTCTCTCAGTGTGATTCATTGATAAGAAAGCTAATCTCAAGACTAATAAGAGGTTCAAGATTTTCCTCTAATTATTAGCTGGGTGACATTGGGCAAATCATTTCACCCCTTTGAGTCCCGGGCAACTCTAAAACTATGTTACAGAGAAGGTCCTAGATAAAGGTAGTTTCCTAAAGTAAAGGTAATTTCTTAAGTAAGAGGTATTTTAGAAGATTAAAGAGATATGCAAGATATGGTTGGTGACCTTAATCAAACAATGAACCAGTAAGCACTTATTAAATTTATTTAGTATGTGACCTTGGGCAAGTCACTTTACCTCTCTAGATTTATAGGTCTATTTCCTCATTTGCCAAATAAGTTGTGCCTTTGAGATATAGTATTTTATCAGTCAGTCAATGGGCTAGATACTGTGCTAAAGATATAAAGAAAAAGAAAAATCAGTCTTTGCCCTCGGTGTACAAATTCTAAATGAGGAGGCAATGCATATGAATCAAGAGTTACATGATACATGCAAGGTATATTGAAGATCACTTTGCAGAGGAAGATACAAGCAACTGGGGGTGAGGGGAGGATCGGAACAAGTCTTCTACTGGCTACATTTAAGTTGAGATTTGTAGAAAGCTATAAACACTATGAGACAGAAATGAGGAGGTAGACCTCCATGCATTCCATACATGGGGGACAGTCAGTGCCAAAGCTTAGAGATGGTTGATCAAGTGTCCTGTGAGAGGAACAGCAAGTCTATGGGTATGACTGGACTGTGTAAAGTGTGGAGCAGAGTAATGGCCAAGAGCTTGGAGAGGTAGGAAGGGTCCAGGAAAGAAAGAAAAACAAAATTATTATATTAGATCTTAGAGGAAAAATAGGAAACATTGGAACTTATTCAGTAGAAGTGGTCACCCTGTGCAAGATAGATTGGTATGGGGAAAGACAACACAGGAAGACTAAGGAGTTTACAATGTCATAGGCAGAGACTAACCATATACATAATTGATTCAAATTTGAATTTGTATACAAAGAATATAAAATGTTATAAGATTAAATGAGCAAGAAATCATTTGTATAGGGTTACTTTGCTTCAGACCATATGATGATCTATTATATATCTAAATTTGTGGAATAGTGAAATGGCTCTACTGCTATTTAACCATGGCATATTGGCATTAGCATTCTACTAAAAACCAAGAAGCTTTGAATCCTAACCTGTTCCTTATAATGATTCCAAAGAATTTATAAATGTCCTAAGACAAATGATGCCTCATTTTTTCCTTTGCAATAAGAAACCATAAAGTATTTCCAGATAGCTGTGATATTATTAATATTTTTGTATAGTATTTCAAAGTATAATATCTGACTCCTATTTATTTTGTATATTTATAAGTGTAATACTCAAATCAGCAAAATAGCTACTAATTATAAGTGTACTATTAAAAAAAGAACAGCAAACAAAAAATGTGTTAGACATATCTTATAAACCAATAGTTAAGGCACTTTCTTTTTTATTTGTTGCTCATTGTATAACACTCCAGTGTTAATAAGCAAGTTTATTATTCTTATTATCTTCATTTAATGTCATAAGGAACCAGGTGAGAATATTTTGCTACTCTAATGATCACTGGCATAAAGTACACATGAGGGTCACATAGGACATGGTATCCTTTTCAAGGCATTTTGCCAAAAGAGCCTGGAGTTAATTAATTAATACTGGGAAATCCCCTGCCAATCCATGCTTTGCAAGAAAAAAATAATAAGTCTTTTGGGCTGCAGGCCAATATACCTCTTCTGTAAAAATTAAAAGCCCAATCAAACTTCTGATAATAAAGGCAAGCACTAGCTTACAATGCCTATTTTTAAAGAATAAAAGACTAAAAAATAATGGCCAGTCCTGAAAGTTTGTACTATACTTCACCACACCCCAAAATGAAAAGAATAAAATAAAATTGCCTTCTTATCTCTTGGCACAATTTATTTAACTAGAAATTCATAGGTTATATCAGTTAGGGTGTCATGTTAACCAAAGAAAGATGACCAGCTGTGGGCATGCACTGTGTTCATCTAATGAATCTAGACTAGAACAATATTGTGTACAACCTGACATGCCTCTGAAATGAGCATTCTATAGAAAGCACTCTATAGGGCAAGGAGCAAAGAACATGAATTTTTAATACTATCCAAGCCATTAAGGGTTTGCCTCAGCTACTGGAAAGGCCCTTGCAAAAAGGATAATGCAAATTTTTCTATAATCCTTGAAACATTTTCTAAATAACGAGTAATTCCCAATTCTTGGTTTTGGTGTCAAACTTCTATAAAATTCTACTCCAATATTTCATGAGGGCATGGAGGTGCGCCTGAGCTCTCAAAGGTTATGACAGTGTAATACAAGCTCTGACAGTAATAGGAGCATTTTCAAAAAGCTGGAAAGACTACATGTATGGAGTTCATCCAAGAACCAGTTCAAATGAAGAAAGAACACTGGATACCAGGTAATGATTCTGCCCCATATTGGAGGGGTTATCTATAACCATGCAATCACAAATCGTTGAAGTATGGAAGTAAGTTTGTGTGGATACTTCCTGGTTGGCACACTATTTGATTGGTTATTATATGAGAACAGTTTCCCTGGATGCAGTTGCTATGCAACTGTACTCTACAGTTTATTGACTTTTCTTCTTCCATGTCTTTCCATCATCTCTTGAATGCCAAACAATCAGAGAACTGCCCCCCCCATTATTACAGGGATAAGTAATAATAAGAAGTCATTTTCACACTGACATCATCGTACTGATGATAATCCTTTATGTCCTAAAATCCTACCTTCTATAGGAAGTTTTCCTCTCTATTAATTATTTCCTATTTATCCTATATATAACTTACTTCATATATATTTATTTTCATGTTGTCTCTCTCATTAGATTTTAAATTCCTTGAGGACAGGGGGTGTCCCTGGGCTTAGCACAATAGCTGAAACAAAGTAAGCACTTAGTACATATATGTGTGTATGTATATACATGCATAATATACATATGTATACTGATTGATTAATATAATAGGTTATTGTGGCAGAGCTTTTTTAATTACCTCATTTGATCTTCAAAGGACCTTATAAAGTAAGGAAAAGAAGTTAGGTCATAAGATTACAGACTAAGAATTGGAAGCGAACTTAAGGGGAAACTAACCTTAAGGAATCATTTTATGTTTTATAGATGAGGAAATTGCCATGCAGGATAAGAAACGATCTGCCTGAAATTACAAACTAAGAAGAGGCATAGCTAGGACCAGAGTCCAAACTATATAATTTTTAATTAAATTCCCTATCAATTGTTTCCATCACTTATCAACATCAATCTGGGGGGAGGGTACGAGAGATAATTCTGCTAAATTTTTACAAACACTGATAAATCAGAGATCCCTCATTTCTTTGGAGTAACAGAGACAATTTATAATGGGAAAGAAAAGGAGAGCTTGGAGACAAGAGAAGAGGAAGGTGATTTTTGAAAATGAAGAGTCAATAAGGACACTATTCATTGAATATTTATTAAGCACCAGTAGGCACTGTGCTAACTTCTGGAGATTTAAAAAGAGGCAAAAGACAGTTCTTACCTTTAAGCAGTTTATAATTGATGGGAAGAAATAACATGCAAATAAATATATACAAAACAATCTATCTATCTATCTATCTATCTATCTATCTATCTATCTATCTATCTATCTATCTACATATAGGAAATTAACAGAAGGAAGGCCCTGGAAGTAAGGATTGGGAAAGGCTTTCCATAGGACTTTCTGGGAATGTCAGTGTTCATACTGAAGAAAGGAGAACATTCCAGAAATGGGGAAATAGAGAGAATTCCTGGAGCCAAGATATGTTGTGTCTTGCTCATGGGACATTAAGGAAGCCAATGTCACTGAATTGAAGAGTATATAAGAAGACTAGAAAGGTAGGAATGGGCTAGATTATGAAGGACTTTAAATAACAAAGAAAGACTTTTTATTTGTTCCTAAAGGCAATAAGTTTGGTTTTCAGGAATTCTTGGGGTTTGCTATTCTTTCCTCCACTTGACAAATCTTCAAATATTTCTTCTCAGATAAAAGCATCCCTAGTTCCATTGATTGATCCTGATATATTATTGTATCTAATCTTTTCATCTTCTTGATAATCATCCGATAAGGATGTCCCTTATTGTGTTGTTATCCTTTCTAAAGTATGGAATCTCAAATCAAACCATTTCACTAATCTTCATTATCTCTATTGATTGTTATAACTAAATTAGTCCTTAAATATAGTAAACAATTAATAAAGATATCTTTTATGTGAAGTGACTACTATAGGGATGGCATGTAATAGCTAGACTAGAAACAAGGAAGATCTTGGTTGAAGTCCCATCTCCAACATGTTCTGGATGAGCCTGGACAAACTGATGAACTTCTCAGTCAAAAGCAAATGGAAATGGGGGCTATTGATCTATAGATAAGAATCCCTGTAGGCTTCAATGATTTGGTTTTAAAAATGTAATACCAACTATGTTTTATTATATTTTTCTTTGTTTTGTTAAATATTTCCCAATCACCTTTTAATCTGGTTTGGGCTGTAGCATGGGGTGTTGTGAGCAGTATGAGGCTAGTGGGCAGTGTTTGACACCTCTTCTTTGGGCAACTTTAGAACTATAAATTATATAGTAGATGATGATCTACTTCAGTAGAAGAATTTCTCCATCTGGGATTTCTCAATATTGATGAAATCAAATCCAATACCTACCTGAATAAGTTACAATATAAATGAATTGATTGACCATCTTAAAGTTAATGGAATTTTTATAACCCTGTGTTGAAAGTAGATAGACATTATCCTCCCCTTTTGGTAGGTAGAAAAACAGAGATTCAGAGAAATTAAAGTGATGTATTCATGTTCATATTGGTATTAAGTGTCAGAATCTGGTTTCAAAGTCAAATGATCTTATTCCAAGTCTAGATCTCTTTCTACTTTACCACAGTTTCAATGGATACTAATAGTTTTTTAATAAATATTTCAAATATATTGACCAATATATTGAGTTTAATGAAGAGATAGACAACTTTACAGTATGTCATAGAGACATGACCTTGTATTAGAATATTTGAAATAAAAATACAAAGATCAAAAATAAAGATTTGAGTACTTTAAATCTGAAATTAAAGAAAAGAACAGAAGAATTTGGGAAAGCCCTGATTTAAGAAAAAACATTTTATACTAGGTTTATGATTTTAAAACAATATGTTGTGATAACTTCTGGGAATGAATTAGAAAAAGAGAAAAGAAAAGAAAAGAAATAATTACAAATATATTATACCTTATCTTGGTTCCTTCTCCCAAGTTTCAAACACACAACACACACACACAACACACACACACAAACACACTTGTGTGTATGAAAGTCTTTCTAAAGTTTCAGATCTAAGACTATATGAGCTATCGGATATCTAACATATAGTTTGAAGATGTGTTAATTATAAAATTATATTTTTAAAAATAGACAAAAATCATGTTTCAAGAAGAAAAATACACATTATCATATTCATAGAATTTGAGAGCTGGAAGCATGTTCAGTGGCCATCTACTTGAACCCATACACTAAAGGAATCTAATATATCTGATAAGCAATCATCTATTCTTGATTAAAGATTTTTAAGGAGGGGCAGCTAGGGGGCGAAGTGGATAGAGCACTGACCCTGGAGTCAGGAGGACCTGAGGTCAAATCTGACCTTAGACACTTGGTGATTAACTAGCTGGGTGACTGGGCAAGTCACTTAGCTTCATTGCCTTGCAAAAAAACAAAAAAAAAAAGATTTTTAAGGAGGGGAAACCTACCACAAATAGACAATCCCCGCCCCCCCTTATGAATCTGTCCATTCATTGTTCTAGAATCTCTGTTCTGGGGTCAGAAAAAAAACCAAGCCTAATATCTCTCCTCTACATATATAACTTTCACATACTTTAAGACAGCTATCCTATTCCACCTAACTCTCTTCTCCATAGTAAACATGCCCTGTTTACTCATCCAATCCATATGATGAAATCAAGACCCTTGACAATCCTTGTTGCCTTCCTTGGACACTCTATAGTTTTTCGATGTCCTTCTTAAATCATGGTGTCAACAACTGAACAAAATACTTCAGGTAGTGTCTGACAAGAGCAAAATAGAGTGGGGTTATTGCCTTCCTAATCCTGGAAGTTGTAGCCCTAAACCGCAGCCCAAGATCAAATTGGCTACCTCATTATCCTACTGACTCACATTGAACTTGCAGATCTAAAATCCTGTTTTCTCTAACAATGCCTTCCCTACCTTATGCTTGTAAAGATGTTTTTCTTGAAACCAAGTGAAACCACATTCATCCTTGAGTTTCATTTTATTTTATCAACCCAGTGTGCTAGCTATCAAGATTCTTTGGCATCCTGATTCTGTCATCTAATATGTTAACTAGCCCTCTATGCTTTCTGTCATCTGAAAATTAGATGAGATGCTTTATCTAAGTCACTGATAAAAATGGTAAAGCACAAGGTTAAGCACAGATGCCCAAAGAATTCCATTGGAGACCTCCTATCATGTTACTATTGAACCACTCTTTAATCTGTCTATTCAAACAGTTCTGAATTCATCCAATTGTATTATTTTCTGATCCATAATTCTTCATCTTCTCCACAAAAATAGCTTGAGATACTTTGTCAAAAGTTTTGCTAAAATCTAGTTAAACTATATTCATCATAAGCCATTAATCCACCAGTTGAATAATAGTATTTAAAAACAAATGAAATTACTCTGTAATGATATATTTTTGATAAAATTATTCCAACTCCTTGTAATCACTGCTTTCTCATCTAGATAGTCACTATTCTAGAAATTTCCAAGGAATACATCAAGTTCACTATTCTATAGTTTGCAGCCTTTGTTCTTGCTCTTCTTCTTTTTAAAAAAGTTGAGATTATATTTGCCTTTCTCTAATCTTGTGATCCAATTTTACATAATCTTTCAAAAATAACATCACTGACAGCACATTGGCCAATTCTTTCAGAATGTAAGGATACAGTTCATTTGGGGCAAGTGAATTGATTGATGAATGACAGCTAGGCATTCTCTTTCTATTTCCTTATTTATCTTGGGTATCTGATCTCTGTTTTTATTTTGTTATTTCCAGTGTAAAGATCATTCTCCTTTGCAAAAAAAAAAAAGGAAACAAAATAATCATTGAGAAGCTCTGCAGTCTCTCTAGTTATTTACCAAAAATCTCACCTTTTGTTATCCTTAGCTTTTCTCACCTGTCTTAGTTCAATTTGAGCTTTAGCATTCTTACTATGACTTCTAAAAGATTGTATCATATTCATATACTTGCAGTGTTTCCATTTTTTTACAACAGTTTCTTTTTATATCTAAATTACTTCGTGAGATCCCTATATACATATATCAGACAAATTCTATTTTGCTTTATCATTGGAATTATTTTCCTTTTGTGTTTTCAGAATTTCATTTCTGAATATTTCCCATACTTCCTAGGTTGATTTCCATAGAAAGAATTTTATTCTTTGGAATCCTTACCATTTTTCCTTTGAAATCTGCTTTCCCAAAATCAAAGGTGCATGTCAGACTATGCTCAGATTTTTTTCTCCCTCCCTTACTTCATGGGATGAAGTGGACATTTCCTTCTGTGGTATGCATTGCTTCCATGCCAGCAACCAATTCCTACATGTTAAAGTCAAATCCACACTAGAATTTCTCCTATTGGTTCCTCCATCTTTGAAGGAGGAAATTATCAGAAATTTAAATACAAAAATGCATTAAAGTTTTCACTGTAAATGAACTAATGTATAGTACAAGTTATGTACTAAATGATTATTTTAAGTAATAATAAAATACTATTTATGATAGTTAATGTTATTCTCAATAAAAATATTTATAGTATCTCATTTTTAAAACATGATCTTTTTTTCCCTTTCTAAATATAATAGTGATATGATTTCACTACATGGAGCAAAGTTAAGTTCAAATTATTCACCAAAATTCTCTTACTTTACAGATTAAGAAAGACAAAGGTTGATTACATCTTATGCACAAATAGAATGTTTCTCAGAATCTCCTCATCTTTAGAATTTCCTAAAGAGTAATAGAGATGCTAATTTCATCAGTAGATTCTAATAGAGTGCTGAACTTAGAAGCAAAAGAGATCTGTTCATATTTATTAGTTGTATGACTGACAAGTCACTTATTTTTCTCTCATCCTGTTTCCTGTATGTGAAATGGGGCAATAATAACTGTAATAATTTTCTAAAAAGTTCTTTTGAAGATCTAATGAGACATTCAATGTATAATGAAATATAAATGTCCCTGATTATTACTATCATCACATGAGGCCCCAGAAGTTTATCATTAGCTCACTCTCAGGAACTATTTCAACTTTTGGGAGCAATATAAAGAAAAATATGTATTTAAAACTTTAGAAAAGATACTCTTTATTTTTCTAAAAATTCTCAGAGACAAGTAGCTCAGTTCAATGAAGCACCAGTGAGAATGGATTCCTGACAGAAGGTAGGCAGGCAGCTCAGCAGGAACTCCTATATTTAAACATTTAGTCAGACCCATTTCTTACCTGTGAGACCCCTGGGTTAAGTGAAAAGGTTGTAGTTTCCTTTGAAAAGAGACAAGAGAAGAGGACTTAAAAGAAAAGGAAGGGAAGATCATGAAACAGCGGGACTCTGGAAATATGCAGGAGACATGAGGAGATAATTAATGTCAAAGTAAAGTTAGAAAAACAAAATGGGTGGAGGGAAATAAGGGAAACAAAGGATGAAAAGAATGAAAAAGTATAAGAAGTGGGATGCTTAAGCTGCCTTTTAAAAGATTTCCATACCATTTAATTTCTTTTTTTAATTTAATTTTTAAACCTTAAATCTCTGCCACTTTTCCTGAGTAATACTTTATATTCAAACATTTTAGTTTACCACTAAAACTTAAGTTTTACCACTTAAGTTAAGCACAACTCAAATGGAAAAGAACCTGAAATTTTACTAATTAAATTTTTAGAAAATAATATTATTTATACATATACACAATATATATATATATATATGTATATAATATGTGTAATGTAGGTTCCTTTATCAAAGGAATCACACTACTGCAAACTTTCCCTTCAAAAGTGCACATGAGAAGACTTAACTTCTATTCAAAATGACTGCTTTAGAAGAAGGTCACTTTTATAATTCCCATCTTGGAAAGACAATTATTAGAGTCTAGTAACAGAGATGAAAAATGATCACAGACTATAAATCTGTTTTCCCCCAGAAACATAAAGCAATAAAAATGGAATTCCAAGCCACTCCAGAGAGAAACCTAATCTATATTAGAAAGTCAGCCTACTAGCTATGTGACTCTGAGCAAGGGATTTAATCTCATTCAGCCTCAGTTTCCTTATTTATAAAATAGACATATAATAGCACCTGTATCATTAGGTTATTATGAGATAATATTTTATAATGCTTTGCAAACTTAAAAGTACAATATAAAAAACTAGCTATTATTATTTATTCTTTCTGCTTTTAACTTTGTTGGTGCATACATCTAGAAGTGGAATGTTTGGGTTAAAGGGTAAGAACATTTTACTCACTTTTTGTACATAATTTGAAGAATGGATAAACAAATTGCTCCATAGTCATGAAATGGAATATTCTTGTTCTATGAGAAATAATGAACATGAGGAATATAGAGATGCTCAGAAAGACATATATGAACCATTGCAAAGTATACTAGGAAGTGTGTGGAAATATGCACATAATGATTATAAGAATGTAAATAGAAAGAATGACAACAAAATAATAGAAAGTGAATGCTGCAAAATTATTATGACCAAAGACTAATGGTTACCCCACTGCCTCTCAATATTCTTATTTAGTTTAGGTGATAGAATTTGATTCTTTCCTTCTCCTATACCTTATTAGGGATAGAAAAGCCCAATATAGAACAGCATAATCTTTTCAATTTTTCAAATATTAAATTTTCAAATTCAATTTTTCAGATTTTTCACAAGTTATCTAGAATTCTGAGAGGTTAAATAATTTGTCCAGAGCCATGTACTCAGTATATGCTGACCCCAAATTCTTTGACTCTGAGGTCAATATGCCATATTGCATTTCCATGACTTAAGGAGAAAAAGAAACAAGTATTTATTAAATAACACTGTGATAAATTCCTCAAAATGTTTTGCTCATTTTTTCCTTATAACAATCCTAAGAGGCAAGTGGTATCATTATTTCAATTTTACAATTAAGGAAAATGAGGTAGACAGACATTAAGTGATTTGCCCAACTAGTAAGTACTCAAGACCATATCTAAATTTGGGTCTTGTTGATTTTAGGTCCCATGATCTATCCACTGTTCTACCCGGTTACTTCTTAATTAACAAATTTTAATGCATGTTCTTTAAAATGTTAGGCCCATCTAGTTAAGATAAAATTTAAATTCTTGTTCTTTTATGCTATGGCTTTATAATCTAATATCCAGATAGATCCAGTGTCTTACTAAGATAGTCCTTACTCTGCCTGTATAGATCCCAACCTATCCATACATCAAACTCACCCTGTGCAGTGCAGTCCTAGTCTTCCAGGCTTCTGCTATTCTCTGTGTAACTGGGGAACACTTGAGCTGTCCATCTGTTATCTTTTACTTTCACTCCATGCTCAGTCTACCTTCTTTCCTTGTCATATGTGTCCTTGATATATTTTATTACGGTTTGTTACATCAAGAAAACAAAACCATCTCAATTAAATTGTTCTTTACACAGTATCTTTTAATATGTCTTCCTGGTTCAAGCTGTGATCATCCATATGTACATCTAATTTTCCAGAAATTCTATAAAAGGTTCTCTATCTTTTAATGAGAAGCCTGAGTGACAGTACACTCCCAGATTTTCAAGTCTGTCTTCATATGTATGTTTTTTTGAAGGTACAGACCAAAACTATTTGGAGACTTGGTCCCATGTCACAATCTCCTTGTTCCTTACCTTCCCAATACAAAGAACATTCTTCCAAGAAAAATGTTTCTTCTGTATGTCTTTGGAAATCATGGCATAGCTAAGTTTTCCAAACCTCTCTTTCAAGTCATCTACATCTATTTAACTAAAATTTCCTCCTGGGTTATCCATTTAGAAAAATTCCTTCCCATCTCTTTCTATAAATGATTTTTTTCCCATTCATTTGTTGTAGTTCCAAGCTTTGGATCAAGCCAATATGTCTGTTCAGTAACCTTCTTTTCCTTTAGCAATTGTCAGTAGCCCAAACCAACTTCCACCTCCCCCAAACACCCTCCTATCCCTACTTTACAGCCCACAGTCATAGAAAAATAAAACAGAAAACACACACACACTGCCAGACATTTCTGAACTGGCTCCACTTGTGTTCTATTGTTAAAAATTTCTTTCTTTAAAAATAGTATAATCTATCTATCTATCTATCATCTATCTATCTATCTATCTAATTCTATAAGAATAGTATAAGCATGAGTCAGAGAAGTGGTAAAATTAGCAGTCATATCTTATATGGGATTTCAGAACCATGTTAAACCTAAATTAGGTGTAGTTTACACCTAATTTTATACCTAAATTGGGTATAATTTATATCTAAATTAGCTTAAAGAACTGGAAGAGCATAGAGAAGAGATGATTTTTAACTCTTTGAAGGTCTATCATATGAGAAAGTAATTGTCTCTAAGAGAGAACTAGAAACATGTAAAGTATGGAAAGATAAATCTTACCTTCTACAAGAACACAAAACAAAACAAAAACAAAGCTTTCTAACCTTTATAGAGTAAACTTTCCCAAATGGTAGGAGTAGCCTTAGATAGTAGGGAACTTCCTCTCCCCTAAGGTCTCTGAGAAAAGAGTAGATGACCACCCACAAGTTATGCAATAGAGTTTAAACTATAAGACCTCTGAGGTCCCTAACAATTCCAAGAAATAATGGTTATATAAAAAGCTTTCTTCCTTTATAATGATAATTTTTTTTATCTTTTTATACATTTATTTTTAATTCCTTTTTAAATTTGAGTTCAAATTTTCTCCCACTTTCCAACTTCTCCATCCACTGAGGAGACAAACAATATGATACCCATTGCAAATGTAAAATCATGTAAAACATTTCTATTTTAAAAATACTGCAAAAAGCAAGAAAAATAAAGTGAAAAATATGCTTCAATCTGCAGAATGAGAAATTATTTTTTAAAATTATAATTTCAAATTATGTTTAGGGCTTCCTTCTTGGGAGAGGGGATTACAATAAAGAGAAGAGACTCCTAAAAAACTGATTAAATTTATTTTCAGATTTTTCCAATTAAATATACATTTGGAGTGATTTGTATATGGTAGCAGATAAATAACAGTTTATTTAATTGAATTGCATATTCTTGAGGAGGAAAGCAAAACATTTTGATGAGATATTTTGACAGAAAATTTACAAACTATTCTAAAATACTGAACAACAAAGAATTTTTTTATTATATAGTCTCTGTTATCATCATTAATCGAATATAAAATAGTTGCTTATGTTTTGATTTTCAAATGAGATTTAAAAAACAAATTACTCCATATATAAAAATAAACTGAAGAAATATGATGACTTTATTGGAAACCCACCAGGACATTGCTCTCTTATTTTATTAATTTTAATTCCACGATGTGCAAGGCATTGTGCATGGTGCTAGGGATGCAAAGACAAAACCAAAGCCTCCTCACCTTCAAGGAACTTCCCTCCTAGGCACTAATTCAGCACTTTAGTTGAGTCATGAAGGTTGACTGAGGGCATTATCTTTAGCAATTGCCCTAGTCAAGTCTCTCAAAATCCAAAAAATCTTTTTATAAAAAATTGTTTATTGAATTTCTTCTGACATTACAAGTTGAAAAGTGAACATTATGATATTTATCTTAAGAATAATTGAAAGACAAAATAAAAAGCCACAATAACAGGAGCCATCACCAAGGCACAAGCCTGCTGTGATTGATTGGTAGTTTGCTTCTTTCTAGTTTGGCAACATTTTGGCTTCAGTTTCCCATTTTTTAATCCATGTGTTATTATTATAGTTTTCTCCCAATGAAAACTGTTAGTTCTTTTGTCTTTTTTCCCAGTAAAAGAGGGGAAAGGAGAATTGAGGTAAATTTAGGTGAAAATTCTATTAATCTTGAATTGCCCAGATAGATCATATAGCACCACTGCCCAACTTCATCTCCCATTCACCAGATATTGGTTCAACCAACCACTCTACAAGTATAGAAAGAAGCCTTTGATGAGCATGGTAGGCCTAAAATTAGAATGAGGTAGAATTATGTTTGTTATTGTAAGTGAAGCAGTTAAAAACTGTTATAGTAGTGAGCAACCCCTCACTTTGGAATAGGAAACCTAGCAATCCACTTAATTTTTATTAGACAACTTTTTTTTTTTGCAAGGCAATGGAGTTAAAGTGGCTTGCCCAAGACCACACAGCTAGGTAATTATTAAGTTACTGAGGTCAGGGGCAGCTAGCTGGCGCAATGGATAGAGCACCGGCCTGGGAGTCAGGAGTACCTGAGGTCAAATCTGGTCTCAGACACTTAATAATAATTACCCAGCTGTGTGGCCTTGGGAAAGCTTAACCCCATTGCCTTGCAAAAAAAAGATCATATATTTGGATTTGGAAAGGCCTTTAAGGTCATGTAACTATCCATCCATACCCTCCACTATCCCATTTTACAGAAAGGGAACTGAGATCTAGTAAGACCTACCCAAAGCTGAAGTTGGACATTGCCCATGACTCAGGCTGTCTCCTTGAACCAGGGGGCAGCAAAAGGCTTTTATAAGAGAGATTCCAGGAGGAGTAAGAAGTATCAAGGCAGACTAAATAGAGTTAGGGGTTGTTTACCAATTGGAGACAAGATTCCACAGTTGGTATCTTTCTCCATCAATGGTTATCTTTGTGATCTTATGATTTTATTATGATTTTGACTTCTCCCCTTCTCCTTACCTTTAGGTTGAATAATATATCATCAGCTTCTAAAGATGGCTAGGAACTCAGTTCCCCTATTTTGCAGAATCAAGGAACCTCAGAGATTACTTAGTCCAACTTAGACCTCAGTAGGAATTCATTTTATAAAATCCTTTACAATAACACAATGACACAACGTGTTTTCTGTATTATGTGTTGTATATATATATATACATATATGTATAAAATTACATACAATGTGTTATAAAGACAAAGAAAAATCAGTTGCTTCTTTAAAGACCTTACCTTCTATAGGAACAGTCAACAATTAAAACATTTCAATTCTTTTGGTGATGAGGAACCTACTATTCTCATAAAATTGCTTATATTCTGACTTTTAGGGATTCTATCCTTTTATGCTTAGGCAGAGCTTAAATTGTACCTGTACAACTTCCAGTGATTTAAACTCTTTCTCTAGCCTATACCTGGTCTCTGACAAGCAGAACAAGCCTAATAATCCCGCTTCCACATAACAGATCCTCAAAGACTTTAAGACAACTGACATGTCCCCTCAAATCTCCTTTCTTTTGAGTTCAAATTCACCAGTGCTTTTAATGGATCCTTTTATGTGTTGCTCCCTCACCAACCTTAGATACTTGTTCCTCTATATGATTCAAAAGAAAATGTAGATGAAACTTACATGACCAAGAACTTGAGGGCTGGCCAAAGTAGAGTTTTTTCCCTGAGTGATGTATTGCTGTAACCTCTATAAATATTCACTTTTAGGTGTCTCTACTGGTCACTTTTATATATAATTATTATTGATTGCTGATGGGTCACGCCTGATTTATGCTTGATGGCATTCTGAATCTGCATAGTTAAATGTGAAATAACAATTCTTGAATCATGAATCCTTCTTTGTATTTATTGATTTAAGTGGCGTCTGATTAAGACCTTCCATAGTTACATAAATATTTTTCAATATCTACATTCTAGCTTTATCATTTCCCTATGGTTGCTAAGGTACAATACCCTTTTTAATTTGTACTTATGTTTTAATTGTTGACTGTTCCTGTAGAAGGTAAGGTCTTCAAAGATGGCAACTGATTTTTGTTTTGCTTTTATAACACAAAGTATGAAATTTTATACCTATATTTATATATATATATATAACACATGATACACAAACACATAAACACACAGATATATGATATAAAAATCACATGTGTTATACATGCCTATAAATACTTGTATACATACATGTATATTTATCTTTAAATGTATAGGTACAAATGTACCTTTGTACAAATATTAGTTTTTATAAATATATGTATATAAATATGAATCTAAGAAAGACAGATAGACAGACAGACTGAGGGATAGGTAGATAGATTTGCTCCTGGATATCAGTACTAAGTCTGCTCCCTGTTGCACAGTTAAGACCAGAACATTTTTAGTGCCTATTGCTCTTATCTGTCAACTTTTGTTTCCTTTGTCACCTCCTTTCTAACTCTATTTTAGTTTCTTGGATGGTACTCAGTTCTGTGTATCTTTTGACACCTTTAATTGCTCTTCTTTTCTCATGCCTATTAAGTTTTCTCACCCTTTGCTATTGGCATTCTAAATGTTTAAAATTATTTGCCAAATAATGTTTCACCACTGCTGTTTCCTGTAAGTTATGAAACTTTGTCTTTAACCCTATGTGGTAGTCCATCACACTAATCATTATCTGCTATAATGGTATTGAATCAAATGAAACTGAGCCACTTTAAAGGCAATTCAATTAATTAAAATAATTTCTTCTGCTTATTCACTCTAAGTAAAGTTAGCATATCTTGATTATTCACTAGCTCAAACTTATTCCCATGTTATCTCTATGGACTTTCAGATTTCCTCCATGTTTGCGTTTCTTCTCAAACTAAAAAAGAAGTCATAAATTTAATTCTATAAATCAAACTACCATAATAATACAGTTTAAAACTTCATTTCTTGATCTGAATTTGTCACTTACTTAGTCAAAAGTCTTCAGTGACTCTCTTTTGCCAGGATGATAAAATACAAAATCCTTTGTCTGGTTTTAAAGGCTTTCCACAATCTAGTTTTCTTACTAGTCTTCAATCCTTCTATAGCATTTGTAATCTGATGATTTCCATTCACTGAGATCTCTGATCTGCCACTTCGAATTAAATTAATCTAATTTAACAAATATTTAGTAATATTTAGTAAAGCACTGTTAAATGTAAGCCACTGAAGATAAAGTGGCAAAAGTACAAGAGTCTATATTCTAAGAGCTTTTAATTCTATTAGAGGTAAGGCAAAATGGACCCAGTAAGTATATAAATAAACAAATACAAATATAATGGTGAGAAGTGGATAGGGACTGGTCACAGTGATCCACTCCTCATAATATATTTAATAAGCCCTGCATGATCCAACCCATATGGAAATTTGGTCAACATTCCTAGAATGCATAAAGAAGATATCATTCCCCCTACTTCCTTTTCTAGTCTTTCTTCATTGTCTAGTACAAGAGAAGGAATAGTTTCAGAAGTGACCCACAAATTTGTCTGTCAGTCAAGTCCCAGGTCCTGAGAACACAAAGAAAGGCAATACATTACCCCTGCATTCAAGGTACTCCTAAAATATCAAAGCAGCCATGACCAGGATGAGAATATTCCAGTGTCACTGGCCCCCGGAGTATGTGGAGGGGAGGAGTGTAAGGTGTAAAAAATTGGAGTGTTAGGAAGGGGTCAGATTATGGAGAATCTTAAAAGTTAAAAAGAAAGTTTCATATTTTATACTGTAGGTTATAGGGAGCCACTGGAGGTGATCTAATGGGCAGCAGGGAAGAGGAGATTGTGATGCCATAGTCAGATTTGTATTTTATCATTTTGACAGCTAAGTAGATGTTGACTTGGTGTAGGCAGAGAAATCAATCAACAGAATTTTTAATGTGAGGTGATGAGAGTTTGCACCATAGTGGTTCTAGTGACAAAGGACTGAAACAAGGTATCTATTAGAAGTATGGTAATACAGATTTCAATGAGATTTGGGTAATTGCTTGAATTTAGGAACTGAGAAAGAGTGAAGAGTGCAAGATGACACCTAAGTTGGAAGCCTGAGTATTTGTAATAGAAAAATTAGGAAGACTAAATAATTTGGGGAGTAGGGAATATGATGAGCTCATTATGGACAACTTGAGTTGTCTATGATTCACTCAGTTTGATGTCCAATTGGTAGTTAGAACTGTGAGAATGAAGGTCAGGAGAGCTAAGGTAGAGTAAATAGATCTGAAAATAATCTGCACTGAGATGATCAATAAATCTATGGAAACTGATGAGGTCATCAAGCAAAACAGTGTAGAGAAGAGAAGACAACTCAGGACCTCAGAAACTGAGGATATACTCAAGCTTAGAAGACATGACCCAGATAAAGGTCCAGAAAAGGAGTTGAAAAAAAGAGCAGTCAGGCAGATAGGAGGCCATCAGGTAAGACAATTAAGAGATCATGACTAACTTTGGAGAAAGCCTTTTCAGCTGTATGATGAGATCAGAATCCAGAATGCAAGGGTTTAGAAGAAAATGAGAGAAAAGGAAATTGAGATACCATATATATTTGTCAATAGGAGGAATTTTTTTCTATCCTGTGTTCATAATGGTAGAATTTATAACATTATAACTTATATTGATTGTTGGGGCTCCTGTGTTTATGTCTAATTTGCATGTTATACCCTATTCCTTTATGGAAATAAATTTTGATCCATTTTGAGATGTTTTAGAGAAAGACAAGCCACCCAGGGATGAAAACTATATTAATAAGATCACCACAACTGTAGACACTGTTGTATGGGCTTATGACTGAAATTAGTGACAGGATTAAAGTTAATTCAAGAGAATGACAACCTCTGAAGGAGAGACTGAAAAAGAGAAATGCTTCTCTGGAAAAGAAACACAATTACCTTGCCCTAATGAATTATAGATAATAATAAATAAGCTTATTTTCTCAGACTCATGCTTAGAATTTTAACCATTGGCCAGACAAAGAGAGAAGTGTTGACTTTTTTGTATTAGTATCAAGGATATCCATGAGATGATATAAATACCTTGAACTTACCTAAGAAAAGAAGGCAGAATAGAACAGTAGAATACAATGAAACAATGTTGTACAGCAGACAAAAACAAAAAAAGTTCACTGGAGAACTGCAAATCACAGATTTGCAAGGATGAGATGGCTTTTCATGCTAGCAATATATGTTTTGTCAGGAAATTTTCAAAGGGGGATCATTTGACTTTGGGTAAGGCACTTGTTGCAGAATATATGCTTGTAGTTTCTCTTCCCTCTCCTCTCCCAATTTAGATATTACTTTATATAGATAAATCTATCTCAGATATATTGTGCGCAGTGTGTCTTCAAGTGGGGAGTCGTTTTCAACCTTATAAGTTCTTCTGTGTGTGTGTGTGTGTGTGTGTGTGTGTGTGTGTGTGTGTGTGCAAGAGAATTTCCCAGGTTTCTGAATGGAGATTTGAGCTCAATTTAAGCATGGTAATAGTATTAACAATTATGACAAGAACTGGTATATCTATAGAACTTTAAGGTTTAAAATTCATTTTTCATGTAATATCTCTACTCATTCCCCTCCCCTTCCCATGTATATAGCCTAACATGGGCCATTCATGCCATTCTTGAACTATAGGTACCTTTGACAGGGGGTTATATATTAGTATTTGATTAATTTAATCAAACTACTGGATTGCACAAATTACTTCATGAAAATAACAGATTCACAGAATTATAAGTTGGAAGGGATTTCCTTGCCAAATAGTCTAAACAATCCAGACTAAGTCAACAAGCATGGTTCTACTTCCAATGCCTGGAATTTCTTCCCTATACCAAAAGTAGCCTTCTCACCCTGGAAGTTCACTTTTCCCCCTGACCTTGCATTGGAAATAGATTCTGCCCCATGGTCCCTTTATCTGATGAGTTTGCTCCGCTATAGAGTTGGGGATGTAAAGAAACACAAAAAAATAGTCACTGCTCTCAAAAGCTCAGGATTTAAGTGAGGAAGGGGAAGACAATATGAAAATATTTATATTCAAACAAATTAATAGAGAGAAGGCACTAGTGTTTGGGGAGTAGAATAGTTAATAAGAGCTTCTTGGAGAAAGTGAGATTTTAGCAATGGCTTATTTTTGTATTATAGCTTATAGCCACAGAAGTATATTTGAGGTATTTTTTGCACTTGGGATAAGAGAAGTTGGGGTAGAGGGACCCTTCACCAGAACCATGACCACTTTGGGAAAGAAATATGTCCTATGCACTAATACATTGTTGGTGGAGCTGTGAACTCACCCAACCTTTCTGGAGAGCAATTTGTAAATACTCCCCAAAAGCAACAAAAATGTGCATACCCTTTGGTCCAGCAAGACCACTACTGGGTCTATATCCTGAAGAGATTATGAAAAAGGGTAAAAACATCACTTGTACAAAAATATTCATAGCAGCCCTGTTTGTGGTGGCAAAGAATTGGAAATTAAGTGAATGTCCTTCAAGTGGGGAATGGTTTAAAAAACTGTGGTATATGTATGTCATGGAACACTACTGTTCTATTAGAAACCAGGAGGGATGGGAATTCAGGGAAGCCTGGAAAGATTTACATGAACTGATGCTGAGTGAGATGAGCAGAACCAGAAAAACATTGTATACCTAACAGCAACATGGGGGTGATGATCAATTTTGATGGAGTTGCTCATTCCTTCAGTGCAACAATCAGGGACAATTTTGGGCTATCTGCGATGGAGAATACCATCTGTATCCAGAGAAAGAATTGTGGAGTTTGAACAAAGACCAAAGACTATTACCTTTAATTTAGGAAAAAACCCATTATCTTATTATGTAATTTTGCTATCTTTTATACTTTATGTTTCTTCCTTAAGGATATGATTTCTCTCTCATCACATTCAACTGAGATCATTGTATAACATGGAAACAATGTAAAGACTAACAGACTGCCTTCTGTGGGGGCTGGGGGGAGGGAAGCAGGATTAGAGGAAAGACTGTAAAACTCAAAATAAATAATCTTTCAAAAAAAAGAAGACATATGTCCTATGATACTTCATAATTATTCCTGTCAGGAAAAGCAGGAGTTGGGTTGATCAGGGATTAGGAGTCCAGCTACTGGTTGGAAGAAGGACAATGAAGTTATCACCTTTGGACAAAATCCTATTTATTCTATCATAGGTACAATTCTGCCTATCAGAGTGCTTTTGCACAGACAATAAGTATATGTGAAACTGAATTAAATTCTACATGCCAATGAGACTCTGAAGAAAAGTGGCATCACTTTAGAAATATCTCAGTGCCTAAAGTGGTAGAATCAAGATGAGAATAAAGATCTGACTTCTAGCTCAAGCCTCAGTAATTCTTTGGAGAAGATGTCAAACAATGTATTTTTTCACCCAGGGCAAATTCCAAGAACCCTCAGAATCCTCTGCCAATTTACAGAACCAAACCACAGGAAAACAGTCTTTCTGTAATCGTATTTGTAAAATCTCTTAAGCTTTTCAATGTACTTGCCAGAAACACAATGTGCTAAATTTTGCTATAATCAGTCTTATAAATGAGGTAACACATTTATTTTATGTAACCTAAAATTCACATTTAAAGAAGTGTAAGGTTTTGTGGCTGGCAGCCCCTCAAGTCCATTGCTACAACTCGCCAAGCCCAATCAAACTCTCTTTGGTCTCTAGCATCTTGGTTCTGCTACTAGTTCCACTTCTTAAGTAAGGTCATGATAAAAAATCTAAGTATGTGTTTCTCTACTTCTCCTTCCTGGGAGTATTCCAAAAAGGAGTTCTAATGGGCTTAATTACAATATATCATATATATTATGTACATGTGTATATACATATGTGTGCATATGTATGTATGTAAACACATATGCATGTGTGTGACTGTATGGGTTTGTATATATACACATATACATATATGCATATATATATATACAGAGAGAGAGAGAGAGAGAGAGAGAGAGAGAGCTTGTTTTATTATATTTGTTATCTCCCCATTTAGAGTGTAAACTCCTTTAGGGCAATGTTCTTTTTGCCTTTTTCTGGTGTTCCCAGACTTTTGTACAATGTTTGCTACATAATAGACTTCACACATTGTTTATGAACTTTAATTGATTATTGACTAGTGGAGGCACTAGGTAGATAGAAAAATAAGGATTTATATAAAGAGATACATATATAGTCATATCTCTATCTCAATCTCATGCATATGTATGCATATAATCAACTAAAGAATTACCAAGAACTATACTCAAGTGTTTAATGTTTAATATTTCTTTTAAAATTTAATATTTACTTTAAGCAGAACTATTTCTTGCTTATTATTGTTTATTATTCTTGTTTCCATATTTTGGGAAGCAAATAAGATTGTCCCTAAGTGGTCAGGGAATAAAAGAGTCGATCTTCATTGCCTGGCCTCCCCTTCTTGGTTCCTTGATATCAGGTTCTTCTCCTGCAAGCACCCCATAACCTAATATTTCTTCTCTCCACCTATCATTTCAAAAATGATGCCCATAAAATGTTCTTCTATCAGTCACTTACACTGCTGAATGAATAAATAATCATCTACCCATCTCCATCATGATATGCTATTTCATTATCAGTGAAATTAGAAGAAAAGAAAATTATTTTGGAGAATTAGAGATGAATCCATTCACAGGATAAAACTGTATAAATGACTGGGATGGGCAAAAAATGATTTCTAGCAAGATGAATATCTTTGGCATACTTCAAACCCCTATCTGCATGAGATGAAAAGAGAGAGATTTGGGTTTGAGTCTTGGTTCCACCAGTTATCATCCATTGACTTTGGACAGTTCACTTAACCCCTGGTTCTCATTTGCTTCCTCTGTAAAAAGGTGATGATAGAATTCACACTGCCTCCCTCATGAGGTTATTCTGGAGGAAGGGTTTAGTAAACCATATTGTTATATAATTGTGAACTATATTGTCTTGATTCTAGTTTTTCCAGAGGAAGACACATATACAGTCTTCATTTGTATCAAAGGAAAAGAGAGTCCAAACCTATGTCTCTTTATAAGTCAGTTTTCAAATTCCTCGTCATTTATTTGGTCAAGCTCTATGTCTCCTCTCCCAGGTAAAAAAAGCAATAGTCTTATTTACCCCAAGTTCATTGTGCAAATGTTTATTCTCCTGGGATCATTTCCTGGAGTCATTGATGTGAGATACTGTACCTGTCAGTGATTTGTAAATGCAAAACTTGATATGATAGAGTCAAAGGTGTGTTAGTGAATATTTAATGACTTTTTCTAGGAAAAAACTTTATGAAAGGGTGTATTGAAATACAGTGTAGTGGATAAAGAATGACCTCACATTCAGAAAGACAAGCTAATGTCTGTCCTCTGATTCTACTGACTTTGTGACCTTGGACAAGTTAATTAACTTCTTTCCTCAGGTAATGCCCTAAGTTGAATAGAAAATGTAATTCTATATTGGTTATTTGAATTTCTACAAAAATAGTCTATTTGAGAAAAAAGTATGAATAACTCAAGTATTCCTAGGACCTGCTATTTTGTTGATGTGAGAAGTCCCTCAACAATCCTTTTAAGTATAATCTTAGAGCTTCCTAAGGCCCAGAGGGGTAAGTGGCATGCAAATGATCACAAAGCTATTAAGTCCCAGAAGTGAGATCTGAACCCATCCATTCTTGGATTCTATTCCTTTCCTCAATGCACTATGTCATCCTAGCTCTCCACATTATGAAAAACACTTTGTAAATTAGAAAATGCTATGTAAATGTCAACTGTTACTATATCACACAAGAAAGGAACATTTTCTGATTCTGACCTTTAGAAGTGTTATGTGAAAATCACTATAGTGAAATTCGAGGTGAAGGTAAGTGTTCCTTTTTGCATATGGAGCATACATATAGGATAAGATAAAACTGGATACATAAGACTTCTATTGATCATAATGCAGTGACTCAAGTTATTAATAAAATTCCTGTCCCTGTCAAAGTTACCATCATTGACTGAGGAGTACTGCATTTTGTTAGCAGGATATGAACTCATCTACCTCTGATGTAAAAGTTATTGTAAGAATCAAAAACTGTTTTCAGTGAGTTAAACCTCTTCAACTAGGTCAGACCTAGGGATCCATACTAGATGTGAATATATTACATGAAGGTATAAACCAGGCTATCGCTAAACTGCCAAATAATAAAGCTTCAGGGGAGTCTGGTTTTTACTACCAGATTTTACAAAGCACTGTGCCTTAAACTAGTCCCAGATGTACAGTTCAGGTTCATGCACCTCATCTCTCCTTCCTACTTTATACGAGGTGATAATATCTTTTATTCACAAAGCTGGGAAAGATGTCCTTGAATGTTCCAACCATCGACATTTATATCATTAAATCTTGATTATAAAATTCTCCCCCAAGATCAAATGATCAGGACCACACTGGCTTTATAAAATTTCCATTAGTCCTAGGAGCAATGTCTCCATCTCAACAGTCAAATTCCTCATAGAGAACTGTACTGTCCACCAACCATAAAGGACATGACAGCTTTGACCTTTCCTGCAATAAGTCATTTTGCAATGGGTTAGAATGGATTAAAATGAACACTATGGATTAGCATGATGCCAGAGCTAGAGTTCTGTTTTTGAAGTCAGATTACCTTAGTCTGAATCTTAGCTCTGTTTTTACTTCCCTGCTTTTACTTGAGACTTTGCTAGTCTCAGTCTCAATTTTCTTCTTTATATATGTAATGGGTCCATAGAATTTGGTAGTAGGACAAGTAATAGATAGTCCAGTTACCTCAAATTATAAATGAGGAAACTGAGGTCCAAAGAGGGTAAGTGACTTACCTAAGGTCTCATGGGAGCCCACATTCGACTCAGTGACCTCTGATTGCAAATCTATGACTCTTTCCAATGTGTCACTAAAAAATTTCTAAGAATCTTCACAGCTATCAACTATTTCCATTTAGGTAGATATTGTCAGCCAAAATAGAACTCAGGTTGAATAACAGAAATATATCATTTGATTATTGATTTACAAAGACATTTATTTTCAAATGTTGACCCATACTTCCCTAAAAGGCTGTTAAAAAATACAGTATTATGACTAACCCATGATATCTTCATTTGAAAGTGTTAATACTTGCTGTAGAAACAAACCATCTTCCTATTATCTTTTAGAGGATTTTTATGCTCTACAACCAATAAGAATATGCAGGATAGGTGTTCTCTGTCATGGCCAATATAAAGAGACAAGAATGTATATGCTAATGAAGTATTTGCAGGAGAGGAAAAAAATTACCGTTTTATGCAGATGATAATATAATGTTTCTCTTTAACCAGCGAAATCATTTTCTCATTTATTACAATAGCTGTAATTATAATAGCTGTATCATCATTAATGGCTGCATAATAGCTGTATAGTTATTAATACCGAGGTACAAAATCAATTTAAATTAAGTCAGAACTTTTGTTATTATCAAAAAGTTATTAAGGGTCCTTTTCCTTATAATTTTAATGTGACCACAATATAGTCTAAAAGAGTTTGACTAAAGAACAAAGAAAAAGAGATAATAAAATCATAAAATAAACTTTAATGGATCTTCCCAAATTAAAAACTGTTCTTGGTTAATAGAAAAACCTGTTGGTGACTTTTTTCTTCAAAAAACTGGAAGGAGGAAGATTGAAATTCATGTTAACAAGGCCCCCAAGAGCTAATCTCAATCCCTAGTGAGGCATATTAGGTTAGATTAAGTAAGTCCCACCTGAATTAATTCAACTCCTAATGAAATAGAATGTGAAACCAATGACATGCTGAGTTGATGTTAGTGTTATAATATTCATTTCAAAATGTAAATACAAAAAAAGATCTAACCACTGCCACTGTAATACATATAGGAATTCATTGATTCATTCATCTAAACATTTATTGTCTATGTTCAGAATACTAAAATCTTGCTCACAAGAAGCTTATAGAGTATTAGGAAAGATGAGACTGGACATAAAGATGTGCAATTCAAAGTAGAGTAAGATAAGTGTATTAAAAAGGGAGGCAATTTTAAAGGAGTATGGAGGAATGACTTGGTAGTAGTGGTGTTGGGTGCTAAGATGAAGGAAAAGAAGGCAATGGGGGCTTGAAGTAGAGCAGGATTTCAATAGGAAAGGAGGAGGGAGAAAGAGAAGGATGTAGTTTGCAAGTGAAGGGAAGGCAGTGGCAAAGGCACAGAGACTGAAATGTTTTAAGGATGATAATGACTCCATTTGACTGGTTCCTCTCAGAGCTTCCATTTTCAGAAGGAAGTGTAAACCAATCATGTTTTCTTCCCTTTACAATTCCTGTCCCTGAAACCTCTCCCTCTTATTGTCAGTCCTCTCAGAACCTCCACTTTAAGGAAGAGGCTCAGGTCAACCCTGTCTTCACTCCTACTCAGGCTGTCCTGCAGACTCTGAACTTTGTTAAACATCCCCCACACCCTTCCCCAAACCCCAACAGGTATATTCAAACCCCTTCTCTCTGCTTTTCAGTTCCCTTGTATGTGTTACCTTCCTCCACTGAACTATAGAATTTATTCATTCTTTTTTTTTTACGGTGTTTTTTTTTTTTTGTAAGGCAATGGGGTTAAGTGGCTTGCCCAAGGCCACACAGCTAGGTAATTATTAAGTGTCTGAGGTTGGATTTGAACTCAGGTACTCCTGACTCCAGGGCCAATGCTATATCCACTGTGCCACCTAGCCGCCCTGAATTCATTTATTCTTACATTACTTTATATAACCTCTAGGAGGATTGCTTTTCCTGATGCTTGTACTTGTAACCTAAATACTTAGCATAGTTCCTGGTTCAAAGTAAGTGCTTAATAAATATCACACATACCTGTTGACTTGATGCTGAATTTTATGTAATACTTTATGATTATAAACTACTTTATATTTATGGGGGGGTTCATTGAGTAAATTAATCAAATTATTCTACCCCACTTAAAGTGTCCATTATCTTTTATTATTGAGAGTAGGTCTGGATTTTTTCCAGGTATGAAAAAGTCCTGGATATCTTCAGTATTTCAGTTAGGTGCAGCAGAAACTCTATTTGGATTGGTTGAAGTGCTGGTCATACCAGATGGAATCTGTATAAAAGCTTCAAGCTAGTTTGGAATTAAGGAATTGAACATCTGATGGTAGAAGCCTCCAGTTAACTCCTGAGAAAAAAAGACTTGCTTGAAAAGAGTCCCTTCTGTTTTCATTCTCTCTGTCTCTCTGTCTCTCTGTCTCTCTCTCTCTCTCTGTCTCTCTCTCTCTCTCTCTCTCTCTCTCTCTCTCTCTCTCTCTCTCTCTCTCTCTCTCTCTCTCTCTCTCTCTCTCTCTCTCTCTCTCTCTCTCAGCTGAAGATTGAACTTTTACATTAGCAGAATCCATGTGACCGTAATGGTTGATCTCAATATCTACTGCAGTAACCAAGGATAGCCAAATGCAATGAGGAAAGGCATATTCAAAGCTTTACAAAGAGTTCATACCAGATTCCAGCAAAAGAACTTCTTGGAGTTTCAGTTACTTCTGTGTTACATGTGCTTTCTAAGACTGAGCTCATTTCCCCCAGGACTATGTTTATATGATGCTAAGAGAATTTTATCACATACTTTTGGGGGAATATTTTATATTAATTATTCTTACTATACCAAATTAGTAATGACATTCTCTAAGAGCTATTTAAGTTTGCCTAATTAATATGAACTTATAATCATGACAGTTGAGGAACATAATAATGGGGGCTCATGAGGCATATCAGGATTCAGGACAAGAAACCAGCTATCTTGGGGACCCTGTCTGTCAATGGGTGGAGGTTTTGGAAAAGTAACTACAGAGTCAATTTTCTACTCATATTTTTATTCATGTTTCTTACCATAGAATTGTTAGGAAAGTAGTACAAATGCAATCCACCTCCTAAATTTGCCTCAACCCCTTCCTACTTCAAGCAGAAAGGAGAAGATTTTGGGGAAGGAAAGAGAAAGGTCATAGTAGTTGAGGGAGGGAGCAGCTGTTGTGGGGGAGATCAGGGAAGTTGTGATACAGAAAGGACCCTGGAGCTTGAAAGAAAATAGGGATTCCTATAAGAAGTAAAACAGAGGCAGTTCGTGTTATACCTGGGGGACATCAATGAATATGTAGTACCTTATCCTCAAGTAGCTTACAGGAAAACATTTGAAATATAAAAACAACAGTTATCTCTATGTATATTTACTGTCAGAAAGTGATAGTATGGCACCTTAAAATGATGTATCTCTTTTCATTTCAGAGGAAGAAGGTATGTATATGTCCACAGTGAAGAAATCACAGGATTCTTGGGGTACTGTGAAGTTATGTGAAAAGTAACAGGTTTTTTTTTTGACAACATAACAGATTTTTCTTCTGAAACAAGGTTTCCTATGGGCCATAGACCAACTTAGAAGGATATATATATATATTATATATATATATATATATATTAGCATAACTAATTTTCTGTTGTATTTTTTAAAATTTTGTTAAACATTTTCCAATTACATTTTGAACTGATTCAGGCAACACTGGAGTTACATGATCGGTGGTAAGAGAAAAGTAATCAAATAAAGGAAATACTTAGGATCTAACCTTTGATCAAATGGAAATACACTACTATTTTTGTTAATAAGACAGTGTTAAATTGAAAAATTAAAATTAAATTAAAAAAGAATCTCTGAATACCTTTGATCCACCACTGTACTTAGATTCCCTAGCAGATTTACTTTTCTTTTTGACAAAAGTGAACTAAGATTGAATGTGAAGAGATGTTCACCTTAAGGGTATGTCACTTCACCAAAGCCTTCCCCAGAGACTCATTATGGTAAGGAGTTGGCTCTGGGTTCTAGGAGGCTATGCCAATGGAGTATACACTTGGATAGGTAGTGCCAATGTGGAAAGACTGTGGACCTGGAACAGGAGGACCAGCCTAGCTAGTTCTGGAGGGACTGATCAATCATAAGAAGGGTAGTCACAGAATTAGTCACAGTAGCTCTTGAAAAATGTTCTTGACTTGCAATGTAGGAGCTAGGGATTGGAAGGAAGTATGTATATGTTCACAATGAAGAAATCATAGGATTCTTGGGGTACTGAAAGACACTTTAAAGTTCTATGAAAAACTTTTTTTAGACAACATAGATTTTTTTTTTCTTGAATCTAATAGGGATAAAGAGACTGTCTCATTTCCAAAAGAATAGGCTTGTGTCCTGGAGCATTTTTTTTTATCTAAAACTGAGGAATCATTGTACTTGCTATTTTTAGTTAAAGATGAAATCAATCAGTATATAAAAAAATAGGTGACCCAAACAACTATCTATGTCACTGAACTCTGGAAAATAGAATTATAGGATTGTAAGAATTGCAAGAGACTTTACTCAATAGTTCCTAATCTTTTTTAATGTTATGGACCCCAGTGGGTCCCTTCTAAGAATAATGTTTTTAAATGAATAAAGTAAAATACATAGGACTACAAAGGAGACCAATTCTATTGAACCGCAATTATCATAATATTAAAGTTCACAGATATTAATCTAGTCTAATCAACTGACCAATGACATAGCCTCTATTAGGGTACTATTAGTAAAAAGGAACTCACTATCTCACAATGCTACTCATTCATTTGCATGCTAATCACCCTCTTAGGAAATTTTTCCTCATATTGATTTAATTTAAAAAAAATTTTTGCCTCCTGATAATACCAACCCATAGATCTCATTTCTTTCATCCAGAGCCATGAACAAAGAATATAATCCCTCTTTTATATCCCAGGTATCGAAAAGCATGTAAACAATTAATTTTCTTCATTTCATTTGATTAGGAAATTGAAGCTTAAAGAGGGTTAAATTTTAGTCTTAGTTTCCTCAGCTGAAAAACAAGGGTTTAAAACTTTTTGTCTTTAGATTCTTTTCTATTCCTAAAATCCCTCTGAGTTTATGACTTGTCGAAGACCTCACAATTAATAAATACACAAGTATCTAGGAGATAACTGTTATGTGCCAGACACTGTGTTAGACTTTGAACATTTGTTCAGTCATTTTCAGTCTTTTCTAACTCTTCAAGAATCCAATTGGGGCTTTATTAGCAAAGATACTGGAGCGTTTTGTCATTTCCTTTTCCAACTCATCTTATAGATGAGGAAATGGAGATAGACGAGCTAGGTACTTGTCCAGAGTCATCCAGCTAGCATCTGAGGTTAGATTTGAACCCTAATCTTCCTGATTCCAGGCCCAGCACTATCCAGTGTACCACCTAGCTGGCATTGAGTATAGGACAAAAAAGAAACAACAGCTGCCCTAAAGAAACTTTTGCCTAGGGGTGTACTGGAATCTGCCTATCTCATCTCCAGAGATCTAATTATTAAATTATCACTGTGAGCATTTACACCTTGGAAACTGCAAGCACTACAAAATGGACCTTGTTTTTGTTTTTGTCCGAATTATTATCTAGACTTAAGGTAGTGGGGAGTGAAAATGTTAATGATGAAGATTAAATTTTAAAATGTGTCATGTGTATGAACCAAAAAAAGATAGACAGAAAGTACAGTTGAAATTTGAATTCTACGTAGGATAAGTAAGAGTGGTTTACAATTAAAACAAAAAAACCTGCAGAGCTCCTGTAGTTGGAAGCCCAGGTAGAAGGAAGAGCCAGAAATGCAAAATGTGGTAGATTTGGCAGGTCCTAAAGCCAGGGGGTGCACCTGCTCCCCACTTCTTGGTACACCCATGCAATTTGGCACAATTTACCATGTCTGCTTAAGAGTGGCTTAGGCCTGGAAGAGTCATGATATTGCAGGTCAGGACTGAGAACCCTGACAAAGCACAGACAGAGTTGGCTTGCCCTTAACTGGGCCAGGCTTTCACAAGGGCTACCACATCCCTACTTTCATAGGTTAAATTCATTTGCAAGTGGTATAGTGAGGTACTTTTATCCTCTCCTAGTGACAAAATATAAAGACATAGTAACATATCTAGGTGGGAAGATTTTTAATATATCTATATGTACAAATTATATGTATTTGTATATGTAATATATATGCATATATAATGTTTATATTCATAGAAGCTTGCAGAGCAATAGATTTTCAAAATTAAAAATATCCATACTATTCTGACTCTAGGAATAGATCCATTAATTCCATAAAGAGTGTCCTAAACATCTCAGTGCAACTTTCAATAGCTTATGACTGCATTAAGAATTAAGGATGCCCTATATTTATACCAAGAACTGGATCATTTAGGGAGACAGTGTCAGTGTAATAGAAGATACACGTGACATGTGAAGTCAGGTTTGGACTCTGGTCCTAGCTTCACTATTCACTAGCATTGAGCTTGAGGACTCTTCTTCTATGAAACTTAGGCCCCTTACAATATAAAATGGAGATAATAATAATGTTTGAATTATTATCTCACAGGATTGTTCTAAGATTCAAATAGTACATTTCTTAAATAGAAAAGAACCCTTAAAGCACGTACTATTTCTATCTAGACTAAGGCAAAACTATTCCCCTAAGAAAAAAATATATTTACAAGCAAAATGAGAGCTGAGCTTAAGAATTCAATCATTCATTTTGATTTATTCATTCAATGAATAAGAGCAATATATCATCATATTATAGGAAAAAGAATAATTGTTTAGAGTTTAGAAAGACCTGAGATCAAATAATGCCTCTAATGTTATCTGGGTGAGTCCAAGGGCAAATCATTTAACACTCCAGAGTCTAAAACACTCTAATTTTTAAAATGAGACTCCCAAGACCTGTGGTGCCCACCTCACAATGATATTGTGAAGATTAAATTAGTTAGTGCATGTTAAGTGCTCTGAAAAACCCTAAAGAGCTATACTGTTAATGTGAAACTACTACTGTTTATCAACTACTGTTAATGTGAAAAGGGTTACAAGAGAGTTACAAGATGATATGCAATGGGAGTTTAGAGGAAGGAAGACTTGCATATGCTTTCAGTACTATGGGAAATTTTAGTTTCTTCCTGTGTCCCTAGAAATGCCAACTAGATATGACATGAATATGTCTCTTAAAAGGTGATTAAAAGAGGCTGCTAGGTGGTGCAGTGGATAGAACACTGACCTTGGAGGCAACAGCACCTGAGTTCAAATTTGATCTCAGACACTTAATGATTACCTAGCTGTGTGACCCTGGGCAAGTCACTTTAACCCTGTTGCCTTAAATAAATAAAAATTTTTAAAAATGATTAACAAAAATAATGTAAGGAGACAATGGCATATACAGAAAGTCAATAATGCTACAAAATATATGCATGTTCACAATAAGTGGATTTCCTGAATAGAAGAGATGACATACAAAAAAAAAATCAAGATCAAGTAAAACTTAGGCATAAAAGTACAAATTAATATGGAACAATCAATTATATAAGTTTGAGAAATGCATTTATAAGCAGACAGGCGAGGGCAGTAAAGAACAGTTATTGTTGTAGTTCTTTCATTCTCAAAGAGGACCATAACTCAGGGAGGTTGTATCACGACAAGGACATGAATTGGATTTGATTTGGGAGTACTGTGCTAAGTCACCAGTCTCACTTTTTCCTCCAGAACCATCTGAGTCCACTGCCAGATATGAATCAGGATGACTAGAAATGACCCTGGATGAGAAGCATTAGTGTTAAGTGACCTGCCCCAGCTATCAGGTGTCAAGTGTTTGAGGCTGAATTTGAACTCAAGACCTCCTGAATCCAGGACTAGTGCCCTATCCTCTATGCCACTTAGCTGCCCTAACTGGCAGATAGGGCATTCCTAAGGGATATCAGCTTTGACTAGGGCTTTAAAGTTGCATTGGGATTGATGTGTAAAAGACTGAGTTTAATAGAAAGAAATCAATAATCCATCAACAAGCATTTATTAAGCATTTATTTTGTATGAGACACTGCAAAGACAAAAAATGGGACAATCCCTGCCTTCAAGGAATTTACATTATAAAGGGAAAGGCAATTCTAACAATATTTAAAGTTGTACATGATGCATACGAAATGAATAAAGTCAGTTTTGAAAGAGAGTTTACCAGCAGCTGGAGGGATATAGAAAGGCTGTATGTGGCAGTGGCTTGTCCTTCATACTCAAAGAAATAAAAAAAATTGACATTACTATGTCAGGATCAGTGTACGGTGTCACTGACTTCATTTGAGTGCACTAGATCAGATCAATAAAGGCTTGGTTGGACAAAAATAGCCCATATGAATATTTGGAATGGAGATGTTTCTAAAATTGAGCATCCCACAATTCTTTTGAACTACTACAATTCTACTTTGCTCAGAGAGCACAGCACCCTCTTTGATGCGAGAAGCCTTGATTGACTGTGATAGTATCTCTCTTGTCTTACAATTGATGCAAAAGTTACTCAGAGAGATCTGGAGAATGTCCTTGCATTGTTTGTTTTGACCACTGTGTGAGCTTTTGCCTTGTATGAGTTTTCTGTAAAATAGTCTTTTAGGCAAATGTATGTTTGGAATCCATCAACATGACAAGTTCAATGGAATTTCACTCTCTTCAGTAGAGTTTGAATGCTTGGCAATACAACTCAGGAAAGGACTTCAGCATCCAGTACCTCATCCTGCCAGATGATCTTCAGAATGTTCCTAAGACAATTTAAATGGAAGCGATTCAGTTTCCTAGCATGGTGTTGTCTACCTTGAAATGCAATCCAGAGCATCCAGTTCACTAATTCCTAAACATTCAGAGAAAGATCTAGGAGAATTTTTTTCCCCCATCTCAAAAAATGCTATTTATTTTTTAAAATTTGCATTGATATTCATTAAGGAAATTGACCTATAGTTTTCTCACTCTGTTTTTGCTCTTCTTTACCTATTTTTTTCAAATAGTTACATAGTATTGGGATTTCCTAAATGTTCAGTAGAATCACTAGTAGCTCCATATGGTCTTATGATTTTTTTTAGGAAGTTCATTTATAGCTTGTTCAATGTCTTTTTCTAAGATCTTTGTAGTTGTTCAGTCAATCAGTCATGTCTGACTCTTTGTGATCCCATGCACCATATCACACCAGGAGTGTGCTTGTTCTTTGCTTCTGTGACACTAAGCATCTCATCCTCTGCCATTCCCTTCCTTTGTCTTCAATCTTTTCTAACATCAGGGCCTTTTCTAATATATCCTGCCTTCTCATTATTCAACCAAAATATTTAAGCTTTAGCTTTAGTATTTGACCTTCCAATGAATATTCTGAATTAATTTCTTTAAGTATTGGCCAAGCTGCTCTCCTTTATGTCTAAGGAACTCTGAAACTTTTTTCAGAACCACAGTTTGAAAGTGAGCTCTCTGCATTGCTTAGTTTTTTTTTATACCCTACTTCTTACCATGCCTGCGATTATATGGAATTTTGTCAGAAAGTTGGTATCTGTGCTTTTTAGAAGACTGTCCAAATTTGCCTCAGCTTTTCTAATAAGCAAGCATCTTTTAATTTCAAGACTACAGTCATCATCAGCAGTGATCTTTAAACTCAAAAATGCAAATTCTTAACAGTGCTTCCATTCCTTCTCCTTCTATTTGCCAGGAAGGGATGAGACCAGTTGCCATAATCTTGGGGGGGTTGGTTTTTATTTATTATTTTTTCCAATCACATGCAATGGAAATTTTCATCAATAAATTTTTGCAAGGTTTTGAGTTTTACATTTCTCTCCCTTCTTCCCTTCCCTCCCTCCTGCTCCTAACAGAAAGCAATCTAATATAGACTCTACTTGTGTAATTATGCTAAACATAGAAACAAATTAATCATGTTGTGAAAAAAAGAATCAAATCCAAACAGAAGAAAAAAATAGAGAGAAAATGGCATAATGGAATAAGACAATTTTTAAAAATTGAAGATAGTAAACTTTGGTTTGCATTTAAACTCTACAGTTCTCTCTTGGATATGGATGGCATTTTCCATCACAAGTCTTTTAAAATTACCTTTGTTTATTGTACTATTGAAATGAACAATTATATCATAGTTGATCACCACCTAATGTTTTTGTTAGTATGTATAATGTTCTTCTAGTTCTACTCAATTCACTCTGCATCAGTTCATGTAAGTCTTTCCAGGATGTTCTGAAGTCCCATCCTTCAAGATTTCTTATAGGACAGTAATGTTCTAGCACATTCATATGCCACAATTTGTTCAGCCATTCCTCAATTAAATAACATCACCTCAATTTCCATTTCTTTGCTACCATGAAAAGAGCTGTTCTGGATGATTTTGTACATCGCCCTTTTTGTGATCTTTTGGGATACAGACCTAGGAGAGGGATTGCTGGATCAAAGGGTATGCATAGTTTTATTATTTCAAATTGCCCTCCAGAAAGACTGGATCAGTTCACAACTTCTCCAACATGTATTAGTGTCCCAGTTTTCCCATTTTTAAAGAATGTTAAGCTTCAAGACAGATTTTACACTCTCCTCTTTAATCCTCATCAAGAAGTTTCTCAGTTCTTCACTGGTATCATCTGCTTATCTGAGACTGTTGAAATTTCTCCTGGAAACCTTAACTCTGACTTTTGATTTACCCAGCCTAGAATTTCCCATAATACACTATACATGTGCTAAATAAATAAGGTGTCCAATACATAACCTTGTTTTAATTCTTTCCCAGTCAATATAATCAGTTCTATGTTCAGTTTGAACTGTTTCTTTTTGACCCATATACAGGTTCCTCAGGAAACAACTAAGATTATCTGGTACATCCTCTCTTTGAAGACTTGTCACATTTTGCTGTGATCCACACAGTCAAAGTCTTTAGTGTAAATAAGGAAGCACAAGTAGATGTTTTATGCTAGTTGACCCAGTAGATAAGAATGTCAGATTTGGAGTCAGTAAAACCTCAATTCCAATCCAATCTCAAATTAGCTATTTAACTCTGGGCAAGTCATTTAACACTGTTTACTCAGTTTCCTCATCTGTAAAATGAGCTGTAAAAGGAAATAGCAAACCACCCTTTACCAGAGTTACCAAGAAAAACCCCTAAATAGATGATGAAGAGTTGAATGCAACTGAATAGCAACAGAAGTTTTATTTTCTGGAAACCCCCTTACTTTCTTGATAATCCAATGAATGTTAGCAATTTGGTCTCTAGTTCCTCTGCCTCTCCAAAAATCAGCCTTCAGTTCTGATAATTCTTGGTTCACATATTACTGAAGCCTATCTTCCAAAATTTTA